>NW_026511168.1:0-50421 GCF_027579735.1 Bombina bombina | reverse complement strand
ATACAGTGCAGCAGATATATATGTGTGTGATACAGTGCAGCAGATATATGTGTGATACAGTGCAGCAGATATATATGTGTGTGATACAGTGCAGCAGATATATGTGTGATACAGTGCAGCAGATATATGTGTGATACAGTGCAGCAGATATATATGTGTGTGATACAGTGCAGCAGATATATATATATATATGTGTGATACAGTGCAGCAGATATATGTGTGATATAGTGCAGCGGATATATGTGTGATACAGTGCAGCAGATATATGTGTGTGATACAGTGCAGCAGATATATATGTGTGATACAGTGCAGCAGATATACATGTGTGATACAGTGCAGATATATATGTGTGATACAGTGCAGCAGATATATATGTGTGATACAGTGCAGCAGATATATGTGTGATATAGTGCAGCAGATATATATGTGTGATACAGTGCAGCAGATATATGTGTGATACAGTGCAGCAGATATATATGTGTGATACAGTGCAGCAGATATATGTGTGATACAGTGCAGCAGATATATGTGTGATACAGTGCAGCAGATATATATTGTGTGATACAGTGCAGCAGATAATATGTGTGTGATACAGTGCAGCTAGATATCATGTGTGATACAGTGCAGCAGATATATATGTGTGTGATACAGTGCAGCAGATATATTTGTGTGATAGAGATGCAGCAGATATATGTGTGATACAGTGCAGCAGATATATATGTGTGTGATACAGTGCAGCAGATATATGTGTGATACAGTGCAGCAGATATATGTGTGATACAGTGCAGCAGATATATATGTGTGATATAGTGCAGCGGATATTATGTGTGATACAGTGCAGCAGATATATATGTGTGTGATACAGTGCAGCAGATTATATGTGAGATACAGTGCAGCAGATATAAATTGAGTGAAACAGTGCAGCAGATATATATGTGAGATACAGTGCAGCAGATATATATGTGTGATATAGTGCAGCGATATATATGTGTGTGATACAGTGCAGCAGATATATAGTGTGATACAGTGCAGCAGATATATGTGTGATAGTGCAGCAGATATATGTGTGTGATACAGTGCAGCAGATATATATGTGTGTGATACAGTGCAGCAGATATATATGTGTGATACAGTGCAGCAGATATATATGTGTGTGATACAGTGCAGCAGATATATGTGTGATACAGTGCAGCAGATATATATGTGTGATACAGTGCAGCAGATATATATGTGTGTGATACAGTGCAGCAGATATATGTGTGTGTGATACAGTGCAGCAGATATATGTGTGTGATACAGTGCAGCAGATATATATGTGTGATACAGTGCAGCAGATATATATGTGTGTGATACAGTGCAGCAGATATATGTGTGATATAGTGCAGCAGATATATATGTGTGATACAGTGCAGCAGATATATATGTGTGTGATACAGTGCAGCAGATATATGTGTGATACAGTGCAGCAGTATAATATGTGTGTGATACAGTGCAGGCAGATATAATGTGTGATACAGTGCAGCAGATATATTTGTGTGATACAGTGCAGCAGATATATATGTGTGTGATACAGTGCAGCAGATATATGTGTGTGTGATACAGTGGCAGCAGATATATGTTTGTGTGATACAGTGCAGCAGGATATATGTGTGATACAGTGCAGCAGATATATATGGGTGTGATACAGTGCAGCAGATATATATGTGTGATACAGTGCAGCAGATATATATATGTGTTGATACAGTGGCAGCAGATATTATATGTGTGATACAGTGCAGCAGATATAATGTGTGATACAGTGCAGCAGATATATATGTTTGATATAGTGCAGCAGATATATGTGTGATACAGTGCAGCAGATATATATGTGTGATACAGTGCAGCAGATATATATGTGTGTGATACAGTGCAGCAGATATATATGTGTGTGATACAGTGCAGCAGATATATATGTGTGATACAGTGCAGCAGATATATATGTGTGATACAGTGCAGCAGATATATGTGTGTGATACAGTGCAGCAGATATATGTGTGTGATACAGTGCAGCAGATATATGTGTGTGATACAGTGCAGCAGATATATGTGTGATACAGTGCAGCAGATATATATGTGTGATACAGTGCAGCAGATATATGTGTGATACAGTGCAGCAGATATATGTGTGATACAGTGCAGCAGATATATGTGTGATATAGTGCAGCAGATATTTGTGTGATACAGTGCAGCAGATATATATGTGTGTGATACAGTGCAGCAGATATATGTGTGATATAGTGCAGCAGATATATGTGTGATACAGTGCAGCAGATATATGTGTGATACAGTGCAGCAGATATATATGTGTGATACAGTGCAGCAGATATATGTGTGATACAGTGCAGCAGATATATGTGTGATATAGTGCAGCAGATATATGTGTGATACAGTGCAGCAGATATATATATGTGTGATACAGTGCAGCAGATATATATGTGTGATACAGTGCAGCAGATATATATGTGTGTGAACAGTGCAGCAGATATATGTGTGATATAGTGCAGCAGATATATATGTGTGAGTACAGTGCAGCAGATATATGTGTGATACAGTGCAGCAGATATTTAGTGTTGTGATACAGTGCAGCAGATATATATAATTGTGTGGATATATATGTGTGTCAGTGCAAGATATATATGTGTGATACAGTGCAGCAGATATATATGTGTGATACAGTGCAGCAGATATATATGTGGTGATACTAGTGCAGCAGATATATATGTGGTGATACAGTGCAGGCAGATATATATGTGTGATACAGTGCAGCAGATATATGTGTGTGATACAGTGCAGCAGATATATATGTTGTGATATAGTTGCAGCAGATATATATTGTGTGATACAGTGCAGCAGATATATGTGTGTGATACAGTGCAGGCAAGATATATATGTGTGATACAGTGCAGCAGATATATATGTGTGTGATACAGTGCAGCAGATATATATGTGTGATACAGTGCAGCAGATATATATGTGTGTGATACAGTGCAGCAGATATATGTGTGATATAGTGCAGGCAGATATATATGTGTGATACCAGTGCAGCAGATATATATGTATGATACAGTGCAGCAGATATATATATACAGATATGTGTGATACAGTGCAGCAGATATATGTGTGATATAGTGCAGCAGATATATGTGTGATACAGTGCAGCAGATATATATGTGTGATACAGAGCAGCAGATATATGTGTGTGATACAGTGCAGCAGAGATATATGTGTGTGATACAGTGCAGCAGATATATATGTATGTGTGATACAGTGCAGCAGATATATATGATGTGATACAGTGCAGCAGTATATATATGTGTGGATACAGTGCAAGCAGATATATATGTGTGTGATTACAGTGCAGCAGATATATATAGTGTGTGATACAGTGCAGCAGATATATATGTGTGTGATACAGGTGCAGCAGATATATATATGTGTGATACAGTGCAGCAGATATATTGTGTGATATAGTTGCAGCAGATTATATAAGTGTGATACAGTGCAGCAGATATATATGTGTGATACAGTGCAGCAGATATATTGTGTGTGATACAGTGCAGCAGATATATATGTGTGATATCAGTGCAGCAGATATATATATGTGTGATACAGTGCAGGCAGATATATATGTGTGATACAGTGCAGCAGATATATATGTGTGATACAGTGCAGCAGAATATAGATGTAGTGATACAGTGCAGCAGATATATGTGTGATACAGTGCAGCAGATATATATGTGTGTGATACAGTGCAGCAGATATATATATATATATATGTGTGATACAGTGCAGCAGATATATATGTGTGATATAGTGCAGCGGATATATGTGTGATACAGTGCAGCAGATATATATGTGTGTGATACAGTGCAGCAGATATATATGTGTGATACAGTGCAGCAGATATACATGTGTGATACAGTGCAGCAGATATATATGTGTGATACAGTGCAGCAGATATATATGTGTGATATACAGTGCAGCAGATATATGTGTGATATAGTGCAGCAGATATATATGTGTGATACAGTGCAAGAGCAGATTATATGTGTGTGATAACAGTGCAGGCAGATATATATGTGTGTGATACAGTGCCAGCAGAATCTATATGAGTGATACATTGCAGGCAGATATATGTGTGTGATACAGTGTCAGCAGATTATATAGTGGTGATACAGTGCAGCGAGATATATATTGTGTGATTACAGTGTGCAGGCAGATTATATTATGATACAGGTGCAGTCAGATATTATAATGTGTTGATACAGTGCAGGCAGATATATGTGGTGATTACAGTGCAGCAGATATATGTGTGTGAAATAGTGTACAGGGGCAGATTAGATATATATATATGTGTGATACAGTGCAGCAGATATATATGTGGTGATACATTGCAGCAGATATATATGTGTGTGATACAGTGGCAGCAGATATATATGTGTGATATAGTGCAGCAGATATATATGTGTGATAACAGTGCAGCAGATATATGTGTGTTGATACAGTGCAGCAGATATATATGTGTGTGATACAGTGCAGCAGATATATATATGGTTTGATACAGTGCAGCAGATATATATGTGTGATACAGTGCAGCAGATATATGTGTGATACAGAGCAGCAGATATATGTGTGTGATACAGTGCAGCAGATATATATGTGTGATACAGTGCAGCAGATATATATGTGTGTGATACAGTGCAGCAGATATATATGTGTGATACAGTGCAGCAGATATATATGTGTGTGATACAGTGCAGCAGATATATATGTGTGTGATACAGTGCAGCAGATATATGTGTGTGATACAGTGCAGCAGATATATGTGTGTGATACAGTGCAGCAGATATATATGTGTGATACAGTGCAGCAAGCATATATATGTGTGATACAGTGCAGCAGATATATATAGTGTGTGATACAGTGCAGCAGATATATATGTGTGTGATACAGTGCAGCAGTATATATGTGTGTGATACAGTGCACGCAGATATATTGTGTGATACAGTGCAGCAGATATATATGTGTGTGATACAGTGCAGCAGATATATGTGTGATATAGTGCAGCAGATATATATGTGTGATACAGTGCAGCAGATATATATGTGTGTGATACAGTGCAGCAGATATATGTGTGTGATACAGTGCAGCAGATATATGTGTGATACAGTGCAGCAGATATATATGTGTGATACAGTGCAGCAGATATATATGTGTGATACAGTGCAGCAGATATATGTGTGTGTGATACAGTGCAGCAGATATATGTGTGTGTGATACAGTGCAGCAGATATATGTGTGTGTGATACAGTGCAGCAGATATACATGTGTGATACAGTGCAGCAGATATATATGTGTGATACAGTGCAGCAGATATATATGTGTGATACAGTGCAGCAGATATATATATGTGTGTGATACAGTGCCGCAGATATATATGTGTGATACAGTGCAGCAGATATATGTGTGATACAGTGCAGCAGATATATATGTGTGATATAGTGCAGCAGATATATGTGTGATACAGTGCAGCAGATATATATGTGTGTGATACAGTGCAGCAGATATATATGTGTGTGATACAGTGCAGCAGATATATATGTGTGTGATACAGTGCAGCAGATATATATGTGTGATACAGTGCAGCAGATATATATGTGTGATACAGTGCAGCAGATATATGTGTGTGTGATACAGTGCAGCAGATATATGTGTGTGATACAGTGCAGCAGATATATGTGTGTGATACAGTGCAGCAGATATATATGTATGTGTGATACAGTGCAGCAGATATATATGTGTGATACAGTGCAGCAGATATATGTGTGATACAGTGCAGCAGATATATGTGTGATACAGTGCAGCAGATATATGTGTGATATAGTGCAGCAGATATATGTGTGTGATACAGTGCAGCAGATATATATGTGTGTGATACAGTGCAGCAGATATATGTGTGATATAGTGCAGCAGATATATGTGTGATACAGTGCAGCAGATATATATGTGTGATACAGTGCAGCAGATATATATGTGTGATACAGTGCAGCAGATATATATGTGTGATACAGTGCAGCAGATATATGTGTGATATAGTGCAGCAGATATATGTGTGATATAGTGCAGCAGATATATATATATGTGTGATACAGTGCAGCAGATATATATGTGTGATACAGTGCAGCAGATATATATGTGTGTGATACAGTGCAGCAGATATATGTGTGTGATATAGTGCAGCAGATATATATGTGTGATACAGTGCAGCAGATATATGTGTGTGATACAGTGCAGCAGATATATATGTGTGTGATACAGTGCAGCAGATATATATATGTGTGATATAGTGCAGCAGATATATATGTGTGTGATACAGTGCAGCAGATATATATATGTGTGATACAGTGCAGCAGATATATATATGTGTGATACAGTGCAGCAGATATATATGTGTGATACAGTGCAGCAGATATATATGTGTGTGATACAGTGCAGCAGATATATATGTGTGATATAGTGCAGCAGATATATATGTGTGTGATACAGTGCAGAAGATATATATGTGTGATATAGTGCAGCAGATATATATGTGTGATACAGTGCAGCAGATATATATGTGTGTGATACAGTGCAGCAGATATATATGTGTGATACAGTGCAGCAGATATATATGTGTGTGATACAGTGCAGCAGATATATGTGTGATATAGTGCAGCAGATATATATGTGTGATACAGTGCAGCAGATATATATGTGTGTGATACAGTGCCGCAGATATATGTGTGTGTGATACAGTGCAGCAGATATATGTGTGATACAGTGCAGCAGATATATATGTGTGATACAGTGCAGCAGATATATATGTGTGTGATACAGTGCAGCAGATATATGTGTGATACAGTGCAGCAGATATATGTGTGATACAGTGCAGCAGATATATGTGTGATACAGTGCAGCAGATATATGTGTGATACAGTGCAGCAGATATTTGTGTGATACAGTGCAGCAGATATATGTGTGTGATACAGTGCAGCAGATATATATGTGTGATACAGTGCAGCAGATATATATGTGTGATACAGTGCAGCAGATATATGTGTGATACAGTGCAGCAGATATATATGTGTGTGATACAGTGCAGCAGATATATATATATGTGTGATACAGTGCAGCAGATATATATGTGTGATACAGTGCAGCAGATATATGTGTGTGTGATACAGTGCAGCAGATATATATGTGTGATACAGTGCAGCAGATATATATGTGTGATACAGTGCAGCAGATATATGTGTGATATAGTGCAGCAGATATATGTGTGATACAGTGCAGCAGATATATATGTGTGATACTGTGCAGCAGATATATGTGTGTGTGATACAGTGCAGCAGATATATGTGTGTGTGATACAGTGCAGCAGATATATGTGTGTGTGATACAGTGCAGCAGATATATGTGTGATACAGTGCAGCAGATATATATGTGTGATACAGTGCAGCAGATATATGTGTGATACAGTGCAGCAGATATATATGTGTGATACAGTGCAGCAGATATATATGTGTGTGATACAGTGCAGCAGATATATATGTGTGATACAGTGCAGCAGATATATATGTGTGTGATACAGTGCAGCAGATATATATGTGTGTGATACAGTGCAGCAGATATATTTTTTTGTGATACAGTGCAGCAGATATATATGTGTGATACAGTGCAGCAGATATATGTGTGTGTGATACAGTGCAGCAGATATATATGTGTAGATACAGTGCAGCAGATATATATGTGTGTGATACAGTGCAGTCAGATATATATGTGTGGATACAGTGCAGCAGATATATATGTGTGATACAGTCAGCAGATATATATGTGTGTGATATAGTGCAGCAGATAATATGTTTGATACAGTGCAGCAGATATATGAGTGTGTGATACAGTGCAGCAGATATATAGTGTGTGATACAGTGCAGGCAGATTATATGTGTTAGTGATACAGTGCAGCAGATATTGTGTGTGATACAGTGCAGCAGATATATGTGTGTGGATACAGTGCAGCGCAGATATATATGTGTGATACAGTGCAGCAGATATATATGTGTGATACAGTGCAGCAGATATATGTGTGTGATACAGTGCAGCAGATATATGTGTGTGTGATACAGTGCAGCAGATATATGTGTGTGATACAGTGCAGCAGATATATATGTGTGTGATACAGTGCAGCAGATATATATGTGTGATACAGTGCAGCAGATATATATGTGTGATACAGTGCAGCAGATATATGTGTGATACAGTGCAGCAGATATATATGTGTGATACAGTGCAGCAGATATATATGTGTGATACAGTGCAGCAGATATATATGTGTGATACAGTGCAGCAGATATATGTGTGTGATACAGTGCAGCAGATATATATGTGTGATACAGTGCAGCAGATATATGTGTGTGATACAGTGCAGCAGATATATGTGTGTGATACAGTGCAGCAGATATATATGTATGTGTGATACAGTGCAGCAGATATATATGTGTGATACAGTGCAGCAGATATATATGTGTGATACAGTGCAGCAGATAGATGTGTTATACTCAGTGCAGCAGATAAACATGTGTGATACCGCTGCAGCAGATATATATGTGTGATACAGTGCAGCAGATATATATGTGTGATTACTAGTGCAGCAAGATATAATAGTGTGTGTGATACATGTGCAGCAGAATATATGCTGTCGATATAGTGCAGCAGATATCATTGTGTGATACAGATGCATGCAATGATCCCCCCCACCTGCAGCAGTCGACTATATATGTGTGATACCATTGCAGCAGATATATGAGTGTGATACAGTATGCCAGCAGATATATGTGTGTGATACAGTGCTGTGGCAGACTATAATATGTGTGATACAGTGCAGCAGATATATATGTGTGTGATACAGTGCAGCAGAATATATGTGTTGATATAGCTGCCAGCAGATATATATGTGTGATACAGTGCAGCAGATATATGTGTGTGATACAGTGCAGCAGATATATTGTGTGATACAGTGACAGCAGATATATATGTGTGAATACAGTGCAGCAGATATATATGTGTGATACAGCTGCAGCAGATATAGTGTGTGATACAGTGCAGCAGATATAATGTGTGATACAGTGCAGCAGATATATGTGGTGATACAGTGCAGCAGATATAATGTGTGATACAGTGCAGCAGATATATGTGTGTGATACAGTGCAGCAGATATATGTGTGATACCGTGCAGCAGATTATATAATGGTGTGATACAGTGCAGCAGATATATATGTGTATACAGTGGCAGCAGATATATATGTGTGATACAGTGCAGCAGATATATGTGTGTGATACAGGTGCAGCAGATATATTAAGTGTGTGGATACAGTGCAGCAGATATATAGTGTGATACAGTGCAGCAGATATATATGTGTGATACAGGTGGCAGCAGATATATTGTGTGATACATGCAGCAGATATATGTGTGATACAGTGCAGCAGATATATTGTGTGATACAGTGCAGCAGATATATGTGTGATACAGTGCAGCAGATATATGTGTGATACAGTGCAGCAGATATATTTGTGTGATACAGTGCAGCAGATATATATGTGTGATACAGTGCAGCAGATATATATGTGTGATACAGTGCAGCAGATATATGTGTGATACAGTGCAGCAGATATATGTGTGATACAGTGCAGCAGATATATGTGTGATACAGTGCCGCAGATATATATGTGTGATACAGTGCAGCAGATATATATGTGTGTGATACAGTGCAACAGATATATATGTGTGATACAGTGCAGCAGATATATGTGTGATACAGTGCAGCAGATATATATGTGTGATACAGTGCAGCAGATATATATGTGTGTGATACAGTGCAGCAGATATATGTGTGATACAGTGCAGCAGATATATATGTGATACAGTGCAGCAGATATATGTGTGTGATACAGTGCAGCAGATATATGTGTGATACATGCAGCAGATATTATGTGGTGATACAGTGCAGCAGATATATATGTGTGATACAGTGCAGCAGATATATATGTGTGTGATACAGTGCAGCAGATATATGTGTGATACAGTGCAGCAGATATATGTGTGATACAGTGCAGCAGATATATATGTGTGATACAGTGCAGCAGATATATGTGTGATACAGTGCAGCAGATATATATGTGTGATACAGTGCAGCAGATATATGTGTGTGATACAGTGCAGCAGATATATATGTGTGTGATACAGTGCAGCAGATATATATATGTGTGATACAGTGCAGCAGATATATATGTGTGATACAGTGCAGCAGATATATGTGTGATACAGTGCAGCAGATATATGTGTGATACAGTGCAGCAGTTATATATGTGTGTGATACAGTGCAGCAGATATATATGTGTGTGATACAGTGCAGCAGATATATGTGTGATACAGTGCAGCAGATATATATGTGTGATACAGTGCAGCAGATATATATGTGTGTGATACAGTGCAGCAGATATATATGTGTGATATAGTGCAGCAGATATATGTGTGATACAGTGCAGCAGATATATGTGTGTGATACAGTGCAGCAGATATATGTGTGATACAGTGCAGCAGATATATGTGTGTGAATGACAGTGCAGCAGATATATATGTGTGATACAGTGCAGCAGATATATGTGTGTGTGATACAGTGCAGCAGATATAATGTGGTGTGATACAGTGCAGCAGATATATATGTGTGTGATACAGTGCAGCAGATATATGGTGTGATACAGTGCAGCAGATATATATGTGTGATACAGTGCAGCAGATGATATATGTGTGATACAGTGCAGCAGATATATATGGTGTGATACAGTGCAGCAGATATATATGTGTGATACAGTGCAGCGATAGTATATGTGTGATACAGTGCAGCAGATATATAGGGTGATACAGTGCATGAAGATATATGTGTGTGATACAGTGCAGCAGATATATATGTGTGTGATACAGTGCAGCAGATATATATGTGTGTGATACAGTGCAGCAGGATATATTGTGTGTGATACAGTGCAGCAGATATATATGTGTGATACAGTGCAGCAGATATATATGTGTGATACAGTGCAGCAGATATATATGTGTGTGATACAGTGCAGCAGATATATGTGTGTGATACAGTGCAGCAGATATATATGTGTGTGATACAGTGCAGCAGATATATGTGTGTGATACAGTGCAGCAGATATATGTGTGATACAGTGCAGCAGATATATGTGTGTGATACAGTGCAGCAGATATATATGTGTGTGATACAGTGCAGCAGATATATATGTGTGATATAGTGCAGCAGATATATATGTGTGTGATACAGTGCAGCAGATATATATGTGTGATACAGTGCAGCAGATATATATGTGTGATACAGTGCAGCAGATATATGTGTGATACAGTGCAGCAGATATATATGTGTGTGATACAGTGCAGCAGATATATATGTGTGATACAGTGCAGCAGATATATGTGTGTGATACAGTGCAGCAGATATATGTGTGTGATATAGTGCAGCAGATATATATGTGTGATACAGTGCAGCAGATATATATGTGTGTGATACAGTGCAGCAGATATATATGTGTGATACAGTGCAGCAGATATATATGTGTGTGATACAGTGCAGCAGATATATATGTGTGATACAGTGCAGCAGATATATATGTGTGTGATACAGTGCAGCAGATATATATGTGTGTGATACAGTGCAGCAGATATATATGTGTGTGATACAGTGCAGCAGATATATGTGTGATATAGTGCAGCAGATATATATGTGTGATACAGTGCAGCAGATATATATGTGTGTGATACAGTGCAGCAGATATATGTGTGTGATACAGTGCAGCAGATATATGTGTGATACAGTGCAGCAGATATATATGTGTGATACAGTGCACCAGAGATATATGTGTGTGATACAGGTGCAGCAGATATATTGTGTGATACAGTGCAGCAGATATATGTGTGATACGTGGCAGATATATGTGTGATCCAGTGCAGAGATATATGTGTGATACAGTGCAGCAGATATATGTGTGTGTGATACAGTGCAGCAGATATATGTGTGTGATACAGTGCAGCAGATATATATGTGTGATACAGTGCAGCAGATATATGTGTGTGTGATACAGTGCAGCAGATATATGTGTGATACAGTGCAGCAGATATATATGTGTGTGATACAGTGCAGCAGATATATATTGTGTGATACAGTGCAGCAGATATATAAGTGTGATACAGTGCAGCAGATATATATGTGTGTGTGATACAGTGCAGCAGATATATATGTGTGATACAGTGCAGCAGATATATATGTGTGATACAGTGCAGCAGATATATGTGTGATACAGTGCAGCAGATATATATGTGTGATACTGTGCAGCAGATATATGTGTGTGTGATACAGTGCAGCAGATATATGTGTGATACAGTGCAGCAGATATATATGTGTGATACAGTGCAGCAGATATATGTGTGATACAGTGCAGCAGATATATATGTGTGTGATACAGTGCAGCAGATATATATGTGTGTGATACAGTGCAGCAGATATATATGTGTGATACAGTGCAGCAGATATATATGTGTGTGATACAGTGCAGCAGATATATATGTGTGTGATACAGTGCAGCAGATATATATGTGTGATACAGTGCAGCAGATATATATGTGTGATACAGTGCAGCAGATATATGTGTGTGTGATACAGTGCAGCAGATATATATGTGTGATACAGTGCAGCAGATATATATGTGTGATACAGTGCAGCAGATATATATGTGTGATACAGTGCAGCAGATATATATGTGTGATACAGTGCAGCAGATATATATGTGTGTGATATAGTGCAGCAGATATATATGTGTGATACAGTGCAGCAGATATATATGTGTGTGATACAGTGCAGCAGATATATATGTGTGTGATACAGTGCAGCAGATATATGTGTGTGTGATACAGTGCAGCAGATATATGTGTGTGTGATACAGTGCAGCAGATATATGTGTGTGTGATACAGTGCAGCAGATATATGTGTGTGTGATACAGTGCAGCAGATATATATGTGATACAGTGCAGCAGATATATATGTGATACAGTGCAGCAGATATATATGTGTGATACAGTGCAGCAGATATATGTGTGTGATACAGTGCAGCAGATATATGTGTGATACAGTGCAGCAGATATATATGTGTGATATAGTGCAGCAGATATATGTGTGATACAGTGCAGCAGATATATGTGTGATACAGTGCAGCAGATATATATGTGTGATACAGTGCAGCAGATATATATGTGTGATACAGTGCAGCAGATATATATGTGTGATACAGTGCAGCAGATATATGTGTGTGATACAGTGCAGCAGATATATGTGTGATACATTGCAGCAGATATATGTGTGATACAGTGCAGCAGATATATGTGTGTGATACAGTGCAGCAGATATATGTGTGATACAGTGCAGCAGATATATATGTGTGATACAGTGCAGCAGATATATATGTGTGATACAGTGCAGCAGATATATGTGTGTGTGATACAGTGCAGCAGATATATGTGTGTGTGATACAGTGCAGCAGATATATGTGTGTGTGATACAGTGCAGCAGATATATATGTGTGTGATACAGTGCAGCAGATATATATGTGTGTGATACAGTGCAACAGATATATATGTGTGATACAGTGCAGCAGATATATATGTGTGATACAGTGCAGCAGATATATGTGTGTGTGATACAGTGCAGCAGATATATATGTGTGATACAGTGCAGCAGATATATATGTGTGTGATACAGTGCAGCAGATATATGTGTGTGATACAGTGCAGCAGATATATGTGTGATACAGTGCAGCAGATATATGTGTGATACAGTGCAGCAGATATATGTGTGTGATACAGTGCAGCAGATATATGTGTTATACAGTGCAGCAGATATATATGTGTGATACAGTGCAGCAGATATATATGTGTGATACAGTGCAGCAGATATATGTGTGATACAGTGCAGCAGATATATATGTGTGATACAGTGCAGCAGATATATGTGTGTGATACAGTGCAGCAGATATATATGTGATACAGTGCAGCAGATATATATGTGATACAGTGCAGCAGATATATATGTATGTGTGATACAGTGCAGCAGATATATATGTGTGTGATACAGTGCAGCAGATATATGTGTGTGATACAGTGCAGCAGATATATGTGTGATACAGTGCAGCAGATATATGTGTGATACAGTGCAGCAGATATATGTGTGTGATACAGTGCAGCAGATATATATGTGTGATACAGTGCAGCAGATATATGTGTGATACAGTGCAGCAGATATATGTGTGATACAGTGCAGCAGATATATGTGTGATACAGTGCAGCAGATATATGTGTTATACAGTGCAGCAGATATATATGTGTGATACAGTGCAGCAGATATATATGTGTGATACAGTGCAGCAGATATATGTGTGATACAGTGCAGCAGATATATATGTGTGATACAGTGCAGCAGATATATGTGTGTGATACAGTGCAGCAGATATATATGTGATACAGTGCAGCAGATATATATGTGTGATACAGTGCAGCAGATATATGTGTGTGATACAGTGCAGCAGATATATGTGTGATACAGTGCAGCAGATATATGTGTGATACAGTGCAGCAGATATATGTGTGTGATACAGTGCAGCAGATATATATGTGTGATACAGTGCAGCAGATATATATGTGTGATACAGTGCAGCAGATATATGTGTGATACAGTGCAGCAGATATATGTGTGTGTGATACAGTGCAGCAGATATATATGTGTGATACAGTGCAGCAGATATATATGTGTGTGATATAGTGCAGCAGATATATATGTGTGATACAGTGCAGCAGATATATGTGTGTGATACAGTGCAGCAGATATATATGTGTGATACAGTGCAGCAGATATATATGTGTGATACAGTGCAGCAGATATATATGTGTGATACAGTGCAGCAGATATATGTGTGATACAGTGCAGCAGATATATGTGTGATACAGTGCCGCAGATATATATGTGTGATACAGTGCAGCAGATATATATGTGTGTGATACAGTGCAGCAGATATATATGTGTGTGATACAGTGCAGCAGATATATATGTGTGATACAGTGCAGCAGATATATATGTGTGTGATACAGTGCAGCAGATATATATGTGTGTGATACAGTGCAGCAGATATATATGTGTGATACAGTGCAGCAGATATATATGTGTGATACAGTGCAGCAGATATATGTGTGTGATACAGTGCAGCAGATATATGTGTGATACATTGCAGCAGATATATGTGTGATACAGTGCAGTAGATATATATGTGTGATACAGTGCAGCAGATATATATGTGTGTGATACAGTGCAGCAGATATATGTGTGATACAGTGCAGCAGATATATATGTGTGATACAGTGCAGCAGATATATATGTGTGATACAGTGCATCAGATATATGTGTGATACAGTGCAGCAGATATATGTGTGATACAGTGCAGCAGATATATATGTGTGTGATATAGTGCAGCAGATATATATATGTGTGATACAGTGCAGCAGATATCTATATGTGTGATACAGTGCAGCAGATATATATGTGTGATACAGTGCAGCAGATATATGTGTGATACAGTGCAGCAGATATATGTGTGATACAGTGCAGCAGATATATGTGTGTGTGATACAGTGCAGCAGATATATATGTGTGATACAGTGCAGCAGATATATGTGTGATATAGTGCAGCGGATATATATGTGTGATACAGTGCAGCAGATATATGTGTGATACAGTGCAGCAGATATATATGTGTGATACAGTGCAGCAGATATATGTGTGATACAGTGCAGCAGATATTTGTGTGATACAGTGCAACATATATATATGTGTGTTATACAGTGCAGCAGATATATGTGTGATACAGTGCAGCAGATATATGTGTGATACAGTGCAGCAGATATATATGTGTGTGATACAGTGCAGCAGATATATATGTGTGTGATACAGTGCAGCAGATATATATGTGTGTGATACAGTGCAGCAGATATATATGTGTGTGATACAGTGCAGCAGATATATGTGTGATACAGTGCAGCAGATATATATGTGTGTGATACAGTGCAGCAGATATATGTGTGATACAGTGCAGCAGATATATATGTGTGTGATACAGTGCAGCAGATATATGTGTGTGATACAGTGCAGCAGATATATATGTGTGTGATACAGTGCAGCAGATATATGTGTGTGTGATACAGTGCAGCAGATATATGTGTGTGTGATACAGTGCAGCAGATATATGTGTGTGATACAGTGCAGCAGATATATATGTGTGATACAGTGCAGCAGATATATATATGTGTGATACAGTGCAGCAGATATATGTGTGATACAGTGCAGCAGATATATATGTGTGATACAGTGCAGCAGATATATATGTGTGATACAGTGCAGCAGATATATATGTGTGATATAGTGCAGCAGATATATGTGTTATGCAGTGCAGCAGATATATATGTGTGATACAGTGCAGCAGATATATATGTGTGTGATACAGTGCAGCAGATATATGTGTGATACAGTGCAGCAGATATATGTGTTATGCAGTGCAGCAGATATATATGTGTGATACAGTGCAGCAGATATATATGTGTTATGCAGTGCAGCAGATATATATGTGTGATACAGTGCAGCAGATATACATGTGTGATACCGTGCAGCAGATATATATGTGTGATATAGTGCAGCAGATATATGTGTGATATAGTGCAGCAGATATATGTGTGTGGTACAGTGCAGCAGATATATATGTGATACAGTGCAGCAGATATATATGTGTGATACAGTGCAGCAGATATATGTGTGATACAGTGCAGCAGATATATGTGTTTTGCAGTGCAGCAGATATATGTGTGATACAGTGCAGCAGATATATGTGTGATATAGTGCAGCAGATATATGGGAGACAGTCACACACACAGCTGGTTACAGAGTGTCACACACACACAGCTGGTTATATAGTGTCACACGCACACACACACAGCTGGTTATAGAGTGTCACACACACACAGCTGGTTATAGAGTGTCGCACACACACAGCTGGTTATAGAGTGTCACACACACACAGCTGGTTATAGAGTGTCACACACACACAGCTGGTTATAGAGTGTCACACACACAGCTGGTTATAGAGTGTCACACACACACAGCTGGTTATAGAGTGTCGCACACACACAGCTGGTTATAGAGTGTCACACACACACAGCTGGTTATAGAGTGTCACACATACACAGCTGGTTATAGAGTGTCACACACACACTGCTGGTTATAGAGTGTCACACACACACACACACACAGCTTGTTATAGAGTGTCACACACACACAGCTGGTTATAGAGTGTCACACACACACTGCTGGTTATAGAGTGTCACACACACAGCTGGTTATAGTGACACACACACAGCTGGTTATAGAGTGTCATACACATACAGCTGGTTATAGAGTGTCACACACACACAGCTGGTTATAGTGACACACATAAACTCTGCAGTGATCCAGTAATAAGATTTAAGAGGGAGTTGGATGCCCTACTTGGAGAAGCAAAAACCCAAGGTGTACTAAGTGAGAAGGAATATGATTATATAAAAATAACACATCCAAGAACTCCGGTCTTTTACCAACTACCGAAAGTCCACAAATCCCTAGATAATCCGCCAGGTAGGCCGATTATATCTGGGATAGGGTCTCTAACATGTAATCTATCAGAATATGTTGATAAAATTTTACAGAAACATGTTATTGCATTACCACCATACCTGAGAGACTCAACCCAAATTCTGGCACTACTGAATGACATCACCTACACGAGCATCCCACATGACTTGGGATTAAAGGCAGTCAATACATTTCTAATGAAAGATCAGGACATATCAGATGAACAAAGGAAATTTGTTTTGGACAGCATTGATTTTATATTGAACCATAACTACTTCTGCAACAACAACAAGTTTTACAAACAAAAGTGTGGAACAGCCATGGGGACCAGGTTCGCGCCAAGCTACGCGAACCTGTATATGGGACAATGGGAGAACATCTTTTGGGACTCATGCCCAGCTGGCGCGGACCTGGTTCTATACTCCAGATACATAGATGACATCTTTCTGATCTGGAGTGGAACATTGGAAGACTTGCTACACACTTTAAAAGTAATGAACCAAAACCAGATGAACCTGAAGTTTACATATCAATATAGCCAAGAAAGATTAGATTTCCTGGACCTAAGAATAGAAATAAAAGATGGACTGATTGAGACATCAACCTTCTTCAAGGATGTTGATTTTAACAATTATGTCCATAATAAGAGCTGTCATCACCCCACCTGGAAGTCCAACATACCTAAAGGGCAATTCCTAAGGGTAAAGAAAAATTGCTCTACCACAGAGCAATGGACCAAGCAGTCACAAATACTGAAACAACGATTCCTTGAGAGAGGATACAACAAAGACACCCTAGATGAAAAGATCAAGGAAGTTAGCAAGGTCGACAGGAAGAACCTTCTAGGTTATAAAACAAAACCAGGAATAATGTGGAACGATAATGTAATTGACGTACCAATGATAACCGAGTTTTGCGAGAATAGACATATTCTAGAAAATATCATCAGGAGACATTGGGCGATACTAAAAGAAGACGACATAATTGGGGAAAAGCTAGTTCCCAACCCCAAATTTATCTACAGAAAAACGAAAAATCTAAAATGTATGATAGCACCTAGTATCCCAAGAAAAGGGAACACCAACTCTACCACTGACCATCGTGGCAAAAACATCAGAGGATTCTTCCCATGCCCAAGCTGTAAGGCATGTAAAAATGGGCAAAAAACTGAGACGTTTTCTTCACATCACGGAAATGAGAAATATAAGATCAGAGACCTGATCAGATGCAGCGACAAGAACGTCATATATCTAATCTCTTGCTCCTGTGGTCTCCAATACATAGGGCAAACATCAAGAGCCCTTAAGGACAGGATGAGGGAGCATATCCTCTGTATAGAAAAGGGAAAAGTAGATACCCCACTATACAAACATTTTGCTACCATCCACAAGGGGAATATGAAGGAGTTTAGTTTCTTTGGAATACAGAAAGTCAGAAGAAACTGGCGGGGAGGGAACCATGAGCAGAAACTTTTATATAATGAATCCAAATGGATATTTATGCTGGATTGTCTTTTTCCCAAAGGTCTCAATCACAAGGAAGACCTTGCTCATCTTCTTACTCTGCACTAGCCAAGATCCTCAGGCAGATCCAAACAACAGAGAGTTCCCTTCTACAAAAGAAGAGAATCATAAAACTAACTGCCATTAATTTAGGCAGTAGGTCCATCTTCTATAATAAGAGTATCCCCTAGATCAGTTACCAAGAACCAAAAGCCAGATAGCCTTTCCATCTAGAGATTTAGTAGCGAAAGCCAGTGGGCCTCTGACTACACGATTGATAACAGATCCATACATATAGCTCATAATCCGGAAAATAGGATTATGAAATAACAAAAAATAAACTAAAATAAAATAAAACCAATCATGACGATACATTTAGAGAATATATCCAAATTATTCCCCATAGATGGAAACCTTTTAGAGTCGATATGAACATGAAGACCCATTTATTTACTTATGTACGTATAGGTCCACATAAGTTTTCACAAACACGTCCCAGTCATACAGTTCAAATATACTCAAAAGAATTATTCCGAATATCAGAATCATCTATCCTGAGCACAGTATCAGCCCTCTGTTAAGAACAAATTATAGAAGCTAACACACACACTCAAGGTTGGGACTATACCCGGATACATATCACGATCGCTAAGTGGTGTCAAGATCGGACTTATCACACACACCACGACTGTTAAGTAATGTAACAATCAGGTATGTCATATAAAGAAAAAACTAAGGTACATCTCAATAAAGCCAATAGGGACTTTATCCACTATAAACGTAGCTGCCAAAACTACCATTAGACTAATGTTGTATACAGAGACCCAAACTGGGCTTATCCTAGATTTAGACACAACCACATAGATATTTATTCTAAAAACACTATCCTCATAACTCCAAACTAGTGACATTAATGTAACTGAGTTGACAATGAGCTCACACATAGCTGAGGAACCACATGGGTACATCCTAATTATCAGAGAGACTATCTCACTTACGAGTTAACATACAAACATAAGAAGATACCCAATTATATAATTACTGAATAAAAACGGAGAAACTAAATATATAAATAAACAAATATTTTTAAATATTTTAAACGAGTTAACATACAAACATAAGAAGATACCCAATTATATAATTACTGAATAAAAACGGAGAAACTAAATATATAAATAAACAAATATTTTTAAATATTTTAAATATTTTTGAGGTTTACATAGGAGAGAAAGCTCACACAGGAGAGTAGATTCACTCATTATTTACAACATTTGTGAGCAGCACACAGCAGTAACATTAATGGAGCAATGGGTAAAACCGGAAATCCACATTAGACTACATATACCAGATAGCACCATGGGAGCCGTCATATGCGGTTCTGAAACCCCCTTTTTTCACAATAATGAACTATGTTATCGAAATCCAAGTATCAGCCACTATATCCCCTCACACAAACAAGTAGATTTAGTCAGAATTTATAACATCCGTAAGCTACACATAGTAGTAGCAGTAATAGAACAACAAACCGGAAGCCCATGATAGAATTACATACACCAGACAACAACACGGGAGCCGTCACATGCGGTTCTGAAATATCAATTTTTTCCCAATAAAAACAAACTAAGCGATCGAAATCCAAATACTAGCCCCCACACTCCTTATTCCGAAGAAAGTAATACACTGTAAGATGTAACATACTAGAGAAAGATTTATACTTCATAATACGGTAGAAGGTTAACTTAGAGCCCTTAGAACGGCATTACGTATGTTATAGATCCGGGACACAATTTTAAAATAAAAAAAATTCTGATAATTTGCACTATATCATATAACCAATACTGATATAAGAAGATAGAAAACTATGATGAAAATTAGACTAAGATAATATTTGTACATTTCCCAGAGATGCTTTGAGGCAAACAGGAAGGGGATTACCCTCTCAAAATTTCCCAGAGATGCTTTGAGGCAAACAGGAAGGTGATTACCCTCTCAAAATTTGGCGCCAAAACCGCCCACAAACAATCCCACATCTAGGATTTATAAGCTCCCAGTCCACACAAATTCAGTATAGTCTTGAGAAAGGCCAAATCGTGGCCGAAACGCGTTGACAGACATACTGGTGAGCTTGATTCTTATACCACTATTGTCCCTTATATACAGTGTTGCACTATTGTTTCTTTTTTTTTTCTCTTTCAGGCTTTTCATCTTTTTATATTTTTACATTTTTGTGATATTGACTTTATGAACAACATTTCTATATATACTATATGGACTTCCATCATAGACACTAACAATATCACTTACCAGTTGGTAACTACCTCCTCCGGATCTGGCACCTAGGGTGCTGAAGCGGCTCTGTGTTTTGGAGCACCTATATAGAATCTCTGCCAATTAAGACTTTTGCCCATCAAAATTTATATTTGTTTTACGTAATTTTACACTTTTGGATTGCGGATAATTTTGTTTTATTTTTCAAGGGGATTATTCATTTATTTTTGAAGATTCACATTATTTTCATCTGTCTCACATTTTTTCATCTGTTCAAGATTGATCTACATTGAACTATATATATATTTTTCTATATTTCTTTATTTTTATATATATTTTTTATATATTTTTTTCTTTTTGAATTTTTTTTCACTAGCGCTAGTGTGGATTCACATTTCTCTGGGGTTAAACAACTACTTTTTGCATCAACGTCACGTTCTTTCACAGCCCCTCCTCCACTTGGTCCGGTAACGGATCTCACACGCCTTTGATTATTGCATTATTTTTTGAATTTTGTATTGAAGTTTGAACGAATGTTTTTACACCATCATGTGCTGAGTTTTTAATGTTTATTTGAAAGTTGATATATTGTTTATTGTTTATTGTTACACACCACATTAGTTTGATCTGAACCACAGCCCACACATTTTTTTCATCCACTGACAATAGAACCATATCTAGAACGCCAAAGTCAGGTAACCGACTTATTAATCTATCCTAAACACACATAAGAACTTTGGAGATAGCTACATTCAAGGTTTTGTATAACTAAAGTAGCCAGGTACAAAACTCCTGGAATATTTCATGGATCCATGAACAGAATTTTACTGTATTTATATATGAACATTGTGTTTTAACATTTTATCTGTGATTTTAATTTGAATGTATATGGAATAAATAATTCGCCAGAATTTAGTTTCCAGCCTTTTAAGCTATTCAGCGCTTACTATCGCCCCCTATTCTATAGTGACACACACACACAGCTGGTTATAGTGACACACAGCTGGTTATAGAGTGTCACACACATACAGCTGGTTATAGAGTGTCACACACACACACAGCTGGTTATAGAGTGTCACACACACACAGCTGGTTATAGAGTGTCACACACACACAGCTGGTTATAGAGTGTCACACACACACAGCTGGTTATAGAGTGTCACACACACACAGCTGGTTATAGTGTCACACACACACAGCTGGTTATAGTGTCACACACACACAGCTGGTTATAGAGTGTCACACACACACAGCTGGTTATAGAGTGTCACACACACACAGCTGGTTATAGGGTGTCACACACATACAGCTGGTTATAGGGTGTCACACACACACACAGCTGGTTATAGAGTGTCACACACACACAGCTGGTTATAGAGTGTCACACACACACAGCTGGTTATAGAGTGTCACACACACAGCTGGTTATAGAGTGTCACACACACAGCTGGATATAGGGTGTCACACACACAGCTGGTTATAGAGTGTCACATACACATACAGCTGGTTATAGAGTGTCACACACACACAGCTGGTTATAGTGTCACACACACACAGCTGGTTATAGTGTCACACACACACAGCTGGTTATAGTGTCACACACACACAGCTGGTAATAGAGTGTCACACACACACACACAGCTGGTTATAGTGTCACACACACACACAGCTGGTAATAGAGTGTCACACACACACAGCTGGTTATAGAGTGTCACACACACAGCTGGTTATAGAGTGTCGCACACACACACAGCTGGTTATAGAGTGTCACACACACACAGCTGGTTATAGAGTGTCACACACACACAGCTGGTTATAGAGTGTCGCACACACACACAGCTGGTTATAGAGTGTCACACACACACAGCTGGTTATAGAGTGTCACACACACACAGCTGGTTATAGAATGTCACACACACACAGCTGGTTATAGAGTGTCACACACACACACACAGCTGGTTATAGAGTGTCACACACACACACACAGCTGGTTATAGAGTGTCACACACACACACAGCTGGTTATAGAGTGTCACACACACACACAGCTGGTTATAGAATGTCACACACACACAGCTGGTTATAGAGTGTCACACACACACAGCTGGTTATAGTGTCACACACACACAGCTGGTTATAGAGTGTCACACACACACAGCTGGTTATAGAGTGTCACACACACAGCTGGTTATAGAGTGTCACACACACACAGCTGGTTATAGAGTGTCACACACACACAGCTGGTTATAGAGTGTCGCACACACACACAGCTGGTTATAGAGTGTCACACACACACAGCTGGTTATAGAGTGTCACACACACAGCTGGTTATAGAGTGTCACACACACACAGCTGGTTATAGAGTGTCACACACACACAGCTGGTTATAGAGTGTCACACACACACAGCTGGTTATAGAGTGTCACACACACACAGCTGGTTATAGGGTGTCACACACACAGCTAGTTATAGAGTGTCGCACACACACAGCTGGTTATAGAGTGTCACACACACACAGCTGGTTATAGAATGTCACACACACACAGCTGGTTATAGAGTGTCACACACACACACACAGCTGGTTATAGAGTGTCACACACACACAGCTGGTTATAGAATGTCACACACACACAGCTGGTTATAGAGTGTCACACACACACAGCTGGTTATAGGGTGTCACACACACACAGCTGGTTATAGAGTGTCACACACACAGCTGGTTATAGAGTGTCACACACACACAGCTGGTTATAGAGTGTCACACACACACAGCTAGTTATAGAGTGTCACACACACACAGCTGGTTATAGAGTGTCACACACACACAGCTGGTTATAGAGTGTCCACACACACACACAGCTGGGTTATAGAGTGTCAGCACACACACACACAGCTGGTTATAGAGTGTCACACACACACAGCTGGTAGAGAGTGTCACACACACACAGCGGTTATAGATATGTCACACACACACACACCGCTGGTTATAGAGTGTCCCCCACACATCACAGCTGGTTATAGAGTGTCCCACAACACACGGGGTTATAGAGATGTCACACACACACATGCTGGTTATAGAGTTCACACACAACAGCTGGTTATAGAGTGCTCACACTCACACAGCTGGTTAAGAGTGTCACACCACACACAGCTGGTTATAGTGTCACACACACACAGCTGGTTATAGAGTGTCACACCACACACAGCTGGTTATAGAGGTGTCACACTCACACACAGCTGGTTATAGAGTGTCTACACACCACACAGCTGGTATTGAGTGTAACACTCACACCAGCTGGTTATAGAGTGTCACACACACACAGCTGGTTATAGAGTGTCACACACACACAGCTGGTTATAGTGGTAACACACACACAGCTGGTTTAGAGTGTCACACACACACAGCTGGTTTTTGAGTGTCACACACACACAGCTGGTTATAGAGTGTCACACACACACCAGCTGGTTATAGAGTGTCACACACACACACAGCAGGTGATAGAGATGTCACTCACACACAGCTAGTTATAGAGTGTCGACACACACCAGCTGGTTATAGAGTGTCACACACTACACACACTGCTGGTTATAGAGTTCACACACACACAGCTGGTGTATAGAGTGTCACTCACTCACAGCTGGATATAGAGTGTCACACACACACACGCTGGTTATAGAGTGTCACACACACAGCTGGTTATAGTGGTGTCACACACACTCAGCTGGTTATAGAGGTGTCACCACACACACACAGCTGGTTATAGAGTGTCCACACACACAGCTGGTTATAGAGTGTCACACACACACAGCTGGTTATAGAGTGTCACACACACACACACAGCTGGTTATAGAGTGTCACACACACACAGCTGGTTATAGAGTGTCACACACACACAGCTGGTTATAGAATGTCACACACACACACAGCTGGTTATAGTGTCACACACACACAGCTGGTTATAGAGTGTCACACACACACACACAGCTGGTTATAGAGTGTCACACACACACACAGCTGGTTATAGAGTGTCACACACACAGCTGGTTATAGAGTGTCACACACACACAGCTGGTTATAGAGTGTCACACACACAGCTGGTTATAGAGTGTCACACACACACAGCTGGTTATAGAGTGTCACACACACAGCTGGTTATAGAGTGTCACACACACACAGCTGGTTATAGAATGTCGCACACACACAGCTGGTTATAGAGTGTCACACACACACACAGCTGGTTATAGAGTGTCACACACACACAGCTGGTTATAGAGTGTCACACACACACACAGCTGGTTATAGAGTGTCACACACACACACAGCTGGTTATAGAGTGTTGCACACACACACAGCTGGTTATAGTGTCACACACACACAGCTGGTTATAGAGTGTCACACACACACACAGCTGGTTATAGAGTGTCACACACACACACAGCTGGTTATAGAGTGTCACACACACACACACAGCTGGTTATAGAGTGTCACACACACAGCTGGTTATAGAGTGTCGCACACACACAGCTGGTTATAGAGTGTCACACACACACACAGCTGGTTATAGAGTGTCACACACACAGCTGGTTATAGAGTGTCGCACACACACAGCTGGTTATAGTGTCACACACACACAGCTGGTTATAGAGTGTCACACACACACAGCTGGTTATAGAGTGTCGCACACACACAGCTGGTTATAGAGTGTCGCACACACACAGCTGGTTATAGAGTGTCACACACACACAGCTGGTTATAGAGTGTCACACACACACAGCTGGTTATAGAGTGTCACACACACACACAGCTGGTTATAGAGTGTCACACACACACAGCTGGTTATAGTGAAACACACACACAGCTGGTTATAGAGTGTCACACACACAGCTGGTTATAGAGTGTCGCACACACACAGCTGGTTATAGAGTGTCGCACACACACACAGCTGGTTATAGAGTGTCACACACACACAGCTGGTTATAGAGTGTCACACACACACACACAGCTGGTTATAGAGTGTCACACACACACACACAGCTGGTTATAGAGTGTCACACACACACAGCTGGTTATAGAGTGTCACACACACACACACACAGCTGGTTATAGAGTGTCACACACACACACACACACAGCTGGTTATAGAGTGTCGCACACACACAGCTGGTTATAGAGTGTCGCACACACACAGCTGGTTATAGAGTGTCACACACACACAGCTGGTTATAGAGTGTCACACACACACAGCTGGTTATAGAGTGTCACACACACAGCTGGTTATAGAGTGTCACACACACACACAGCTGGTTATAGAGTGTCACACACACACACAGCTGGTTATAGAGTGTCACACACACACAGCTGGTTATAGAGTGTCACACACACACACAGCTGGTTATAGAGTGTCACACACACACAGCTGGTTATAGTGAAACACACACACAGCTGGTTATAGAGTGTCACACACACAGCTGGTTATAGAGTGTCGCACACACACAGCTGGTTATAGAGTGTCGCACACACACAGCTGGTTAT
Organism: Bombina bombina; assembly: GCF_027579735.1. Taxonomy (NCBI): domain Eukaryota; kingdom Metazoa; phylum Chordata; class Amphibia; order Anura; family Bombinatoridae; genus Bombina; species Bombina bombina. The sequence continues at coordinate 23,270 of NW_026511168.1, read as the reverse complement.
AGAGTGTCACACACACACAGCTGGTTATAGAGTGTCGCACACACACACACAGCTGGTTATAGAGTGTCACACACACACACACACACAGCTGGTTATAGAGTGTCACACACACACAGCTGGTTATAGAGTGTCACACACACACACACACACAGCTGGTTATAGAGTGTCACACACACAGCTGGTTATAGAGTGTCACACACACACACAGAGGGTTATAGAGTGTCACACACACACACACAGCTGGTTATAGGGTGTCACACACACAGCTGGTTATAGAGTGTCACACACACAGCTGGTTATAGAGTGTCACACACACACACAGCTGATTATAGGGTGTCACACACACAGCTGGTTATAGAGTGTCACACACACAGCTGGTTATAGAGTGTCACACACACAGCTGGTTATAGAGTGTCACACACACACACAGCTGGTTATAGAGAGTCACACACACACAGCTGGTTATAGAGTGTCACACACACACAGCTGGTTATAGTGTCACACACACAGAGCTGGTTATAGAGTGTCACACACACACAGCTGGTTATAGAGTGTCACACACACACACACACAGCTGGTTATAGTGTCACACACACACAGCTGGTTATAGAGTGTCACACACACACAGCTGGTTATAGAGTGTCACACACACACAGCTGGTTATAGAGTGTCACACACACACAGCTGGTTATAGTGTCACACACACACAGCTGGTTATAGAGTGTCACACACACACAGCTGGTTATAGAGTGTCACACACACACACACACAGCTGGTTATAGAGTGTCACACACACACACACAGCTGGTTATAGAGTGTCACACACACACAGCTGGTTATAGAGTGTCGCACACACACAGCTGGTTATAGAGTGTCACACACACACACAGCTGGTTATAGAGTGTCACACACACACAGCTGGTTATAGAGTGTCACACACACACACACACAGCTGGTTATAGAGTGTCACACACACACACACACAGCTGGTTATAGAATGTCACACACACACAGCTGGTTATAGAGTGTCACACACACACACAGCTGGTTATAGAGTGTCACACACACACAGCTTGTTATAGAGTGTCACACACACACAGCTGGTTATAGAGTGTCACACACACACAGCTGGTTATAGAGTGTCACACACACACAGCTGGTTATAGAGTGTCACACACATACAGCTGGTTATATAGTGTCACACACACACACAGCTGGTTATAGAGTGTCACACACACACACACACAGCTGGTTATAGAGTGTCACACACACAGCTGGTTATAGAGTGTCACACACACACAGCTGGTTATAGAATGTCACACACACACACAGCTGGTTATAGAGTGTCACACACACACACAGCTGGTTATAGAGTGTCACACACACAGCTGGTTATATAGTGTCACACACACACACAGCTGGTTATAGAGTGTCACACACACACACAGCTGGTTATAGAGTGTCACACACACACAGCTGGTTATAGTGTCACACACACACAGCTGGTTATAGAGTGTCACACACACACACAGCTGGTTATAGAGTGTCACACACACACACACACAGCTGGTTATAGAGTGTCACACACACACACACACCAACAGCTGGTTATAGAGTGTCACACACACACAGCTGGTTATAGAGTGTCACACACACACACACACACAGCTGGTTATAGAGTGTCACACACACAGCTGGTTATAGAGTGTCACACACACACACAGAGGGTTATAGAGTGTCACACACACACACACAGCTGGTTATAGGGTGTCACACACACAGCTGGTTATAGAGTGTCACACACACACACAGCTGATTATAGGGTGTCACACACACAGCTGGTTATAGAGTGTCACACACACAGCTGGTTATAGAGTGTCACACACACAGCTGGTTATAGAGTGTCACACACACACACAGCTGGTTATAGAGTGTCACACACACACAGCTGGTTATAGAGTGTCACACACACACAGCTGGTTATAGTGTCACACACACAGAGCTGGTTATAGAGTGTCACACACACACAGCTGGTTTAGAGTGTCACACACACACACACACACAGCTGGTTATAGTGTCACACACACACAGCTGGTTATAGAGTGTCACACACACACAGCTGGTTATAGAGTGTCACACACACACAGCTGGTTATAGAGTGTCACACACACACAGCTGGTTATAGTGTCACACACACACAGCTGGTATAGAGTGTCACACACACACAGCTGGTTATAGAGTGTCACACACACACACACAGCTGGTTATAGAGTGTCACACACACACACACAGCTGGTTATAGAGTGTCACACACACACAGCTGGTTATAGAGTGTCGCACACACACAGCTGGTTATAGAGTGTCACACACACACACAGCTGGTTATAGAGTGTCACACACACACACAGCTGGTTATAGAGTGTCACACACACACACACAGCTGGTTATAGAGTGTCACACACACACACACACAGCTGGTTATAGAATGTCACACACACACAGCTGGTTATAGAGTGTCACACACACACACAGCTGGTTATAGAGTGTCACACACACACAGCTGGTTATAGAGTGTCACACACACACACAGCTGGTTATAGAGTGTTGCACACACACACAGCTGGTTATAGAGTGTCACACACACACACAGCTGGTTATAGGGTGTCACACACACACACAGCTGGTTATAGAGTGTTGCACACACACACAGCTGGTTATAGAGTGTCACACACACACAGCTGGTTATAGAGTGTCACACACACACAGCTGGTTATAGAGTGTCACACACACACAGCTGGTTATAGAGTGTCACACACACACAGCTGGTTATAGAGTGTCACACACACCACCGCAGCTGGTTATAGAGTGGTCACAACACACACAGCTGGTTATAGAGTGTCACACACACCACAGCTGGTTATAGAGTGTCCACACTCACACACAGCTGGTTATAGAGTGTCACACACACACAGCTGGTTATAGAGTGTCACACACACACACAGCTGGTTATAGAGTGTCACACACACACAGCTGGTTATAGAGTGTCACACACACACAGCTGGTTATAGAGTGTCACACACACACACAGCTGGTTATAGAGTGTCACACACACACAGCTGGTTATAGAGTGTCACACACACACAGATGTTTTTATAGAGTGTCACACACACACAGCTGGTTATAGAGTGTCACACACACACAGCTGGTTATAGAGTGTCACACACACACAGCTGGTTATAGAGTGTCACACACACACACAGCTGGTTATAGAGTGTCACACACACACAGCTGGTTATAGAGTGTCACACACACACACACAGCTAGTTATAGAGTGTCACACACACACACAGCTAGTTATAGAGTGTCACACACACACACACAGCTGGTTATAGAGTGTCACACACACAGCTGGTTATAGAGTGTCACACACACACAGCTGGTTATAGGGTGTCACACACACACACAGCTGGTTATAGAGTGTCACACACACAGCTGGTTATAGAGTGTCACACACACAGCTGGTTATAATGTCACACACACACACAGCTGGTTATAGAGTGTCACACACACAGCTGGTTATAATGTCACACACACACACAGCTGGTTATAGAGTGTCACACACACAGCTGGTTATAATGTCACACACACACACACAGCTGGTTATAATGTCACACACACACACAGCTGGTTATAGAGTGTCACACACACAGCTGGTTATAATGTCACACACACACAGCTGGTTATAGAGTGTCACACACACAGCTGGTTATAGAGTGTCGCACACACACAGCTGGTTATAGAGTGTCGCACACACACACAGCTGGTTATAGGGTGTCACACACACACAGCTGGTTATAGAGTGTCACACACACACACAGCTGGTTATAGAGTGTCACACACACACAGCTGGTTATAGAGTGTCACACACACACACACAGCTGGTTATAGAGTGTCACACACACACACACACAGCTGGTTATAGAGTGTCACACACACACAGCTGGTTATAGAGTGTCACACACACACACAGCTAGTTATAGAGTGTCACACACACACAGCTAGTTATAGAGTGTCACACACACACACAGCTAGTTATAGAGTGTCACACACACACACAGCTGGTTATAGAGTGTCGCACACACACAGCTGGTTATAGAGTGTCACACACACAGAGCTGGTTATAGAGTGTCACACACACACACAGCTAGTTATAGAGTGTCACACACACACAGCTGGTTATAGAGTGTCGCACACACACAGCTGGTTATAGAGTGTCGCACACACACAGCTGGTTATAGAGTGTCACACACACACAGCTGGTTATAGAGTGTCACACACACACACAGCTAGTTATAGAGTGTCACACACACACAGCTAGTTATAGAGTGTCACACACACACACAGCTAGTTATAGAGTGTCACACACACAGAGCTGGTTATATAGTGTCACACACACACAGCTGGTTATAGTGTCACACACACACAGCTGGTTATAGAGTGTCACACACACACAGCTGGTTATAGAGTGTCGCACACACACAGCTGGTTATAGAGTGTCACACACACACACAGCTGGTTATAGAGTGTCACACACACACAGCTGGTTATAGAGTGTCACACACACACAGCTGGTTATAGAGTGTCACACACATACAGCTGGTTATATAGTGTCACACACACACACAGCTGGTTATAGAGTGTCACACACACACACAGCTGGTTATAGAGTGTCACACACACACAGCTGGTTATAGAGTGTCACACACACACAGCTGGTTATAGAGTGTCACACACACAGCTGGTTATAGAGTGTCGCACACACACAGCTGGTTATAGAGTGTCACACACACAGCTGGTTATAGAGTGTCACACACACACAGCTGGTTATAGAGTGTCACACACACACACAGCTGGTTATAGAGTGTCACACACACACACAGCTGGTTATAGAGTGTCACACACACACACACAGCTGGTTATAGGGTGTCACACACACACAGCTGGTTATAGAGTGTCACACACATACAGCTGGTTATATAGTGTCACACACACACACAGCTGGTTATAGAGTGTCACACACACACAGCTGGTTATAGAGTGTCACACACACACAGCTGGTTATAGAGTGTCACACACACACACAGCTGGTTATAGAGTGTCACACACACACAGCTGGTTATAGAGTGTCACACACACACAGCTGGTTATAGAGTGTCACACACACACAGCTGGTTATAGAGTGTCGCACACACACACAGCTGGTTATAGAGTGTCGCACACACACAGCTGGTTATAGAGTGTCACACACACAGCTGGTTATAGAGTGTCGCACACACACAGCTGGTTATAGAGTGTCACACACACACAGCTGGTTATAGAGTGTCGCACACACACAGCTGGTTATAGAGTGTCACACACACACACAGCTGGTTATAGTGTCACACACACACACACACTGGTTATAGTGTCACACACACACACAGCTGGTTATAGTGTCACACACACACAGCTGGTTATAGTGTCACACACACACACAGCTGGTTATAGAGTGTCACACACACACACAGCTGGTTATAGAGTGTCACACACACACAGCTGGTTATAGAGTGTCACACACACACACAGCTGGTTATAGTGTCACACACACACAGCTGGTTATAGAGTGTTACACACACACAGCTGGTTATAGAGTGTCACACACACACAGCTGGTTATAGAGTGTCGCACACACACAGCTGGTTATAGAGTGTCGCACACACACACAGCTGGTTATAGAGTGTCGCACACACACACAGCTGGTTATAGAGTGTCACACACACACAGCTGGTTATAGAGTGTCACACACACACAGCTGTTATAGAGTGTCACACACACAGCTGGTTATAGAGTGTCACACACACACACAGCTGGTTATATAGTGTCACACACATAGCTGGTTATAGAGTGTCACACACACATACAGCTGGTTATAGTGTCACACACACACAGCTGGTTATAGAGTGTCACACACACACACAGCTGGTTATAGAGTGTCACACACACACAGCTGGTTATAGAGTGTCACACACACACAGCTGGTTATAGAGTGTCACACACACACAGCTGGTTATAGAGTGTCACACACACACAGCTGGTTATAGAGTGTCGCACACACACAGCTGGTTATAATGTCACACACACGACACAGCTGGTTATAGAGTGTCACACACACACTGGTTATAGAGTGTCACACACACAGCTGGTTATAGAGTGTCACACACACAGCTGGTTATAGAGTGTCACACACACACAGCTGGTTATAGAGTGTCACACACACACACAGCTGGTTATAGAGTGTCACACACACACAGCTGGTTATAGAGTGTCACACACACACACAGCTGGTTATAGAGTGTCACACACACACAGCTGGTTATAGAGTGTCGCACACACACACAGCTGGTTATAGAGTGTCACACACACACAGCTGGTTATAGAGTGTCACACACACACACACAGCTGGTTATAGAGTGTCACACACACACACACACAGCTGGTTATAGAGTGTCACACACACAGCTGGTTATAGAGTGTCACACACACACACAGCTGGTTATAGTGTGTCACACACACACAGCTGGTTATAGAGTGTCACACACACACACACAGCTGGTTATAGAGTGTCACACACACACACACAGCTGGTTATAGAGTGTCACACACACAGCTGGTTATAGAGTGTCACACACACACACAGCTGGTTATAGAGTGTCACACACACACAGCTGGTTATAGAGTGTCACACACACACACACAGCTGGTTATAGAGTGTCACACACACACAGCTGGTTATAGAGTGTCACACACACACAGCTGGTTATAGTGAAACACACACACAGCTGGTTATAGAGTGTCACACACACACACACAGCTGGTTATAGAGTGTCACACACACAGCTGGTTATAGTGTCACACACACACAGCTGGTTATAGAGTGTCACACACACACACAGCTGGTTATAGAGTGTCACACACACACACACAGCTGGTTATAGAGTGTCACACACACACACAGCTGGTTATAGAGTGTCACACACACAGCTGGTTATAGAGTGTCACACACACAGCTGGTATAGAGTGTCACACACACACAGCTGGTTATAGGGTGTCACACACACACACAGCTGGTTATAGAGTGTCACACACACACACAGAGCTGGTTATAGAGTGTCACACACATACAGCTGGTTATAGAGTGTCACACACACAGCTGGTTATAGAGTGTTGCACACACACACAGCTGGTTATAGTGTCACACACACACAGCTGGTTATAGAGTGTCACACACACACACACAGCTGGTTATAGAGTGTCACACACACACACAGCTGGTTATAGAGTGTCACACACACACACACAGCTGGTTATAGAGTGTCACACACACACAGCTGGTTATAGAGTGTCGCACACACACAGCTGGTTATAGAGTGTCACACACACACACAGCTGGTTATAGAGTGTCACACACACAGCTGGTTATAGAGTGTCGCACACACACAGCTGGTTATAGAGTGTCACACACACAGCTGGTTATAGAGTGTCACACACACACACAGCTGGTTATAGAGTGTCACACACACACAGCTGGTTATAGAGTGTCGCACACACACAGCTGGTTATAGAGTGTCGCACACACACAGCTGGTTATAGAGTGTCGCACACACACAGCTGGTTATAGAGTGTCGCACACACACAGCTGGTTATAGAGTGTCACACACACACAGCTGGTTATAGAGTGTCACACACACACAGCTGGTTATAGAGTGTCACACACACACAGCTGGTTATAGTGAAACACACACACAGCTGGTTATAGAGTGTCACACACACAGCTGGTTATAGAGTGTCGCACACACACACACAGCTGGTTATAGAGTGTCGCACACACACAGCTGGTTATAGAGTGTCACACACACACAGCTGGTTATAGAGTGTCACACACACACACACAGCTGGTTATAGAGTGTCACACACACACACACACAGCTGGTTATAGAGTGTCACACACACACACACACAGCTGGTTATAGAGTGTCACACACACAGCTGGTTATAGAGTGTCACACACACACACAGATGGTTATAGAGTGTCACACACACACACAGCTGGTTATAGGGTGTCACACACACAGCTGGTTATAGAGTGTCACACACACAGCTGGTTATAGAGTGTCACACACACACACAGCTGGTTATAGAGTGTCACACACACAGCTGGTTATAGAGTGTCACACACACAGCTGGTTATAGAGTGTCACACACACAGCTGGTTATAGAGTGTCACACACACACAGCTGGTTATAGAGTGTCACACACACACACAGCTGGTTATAGAGTGTCACACACACACACAGCTGGTTATAGAGTGTCACACACACACACAGCTGGTTATAGAGTGTCACACACACACAGCTGGTTATAGTGAAACACACACACAGCTGGTTATAGAGTGTCACACACACACAGCTGGTTATAGAGTGTCACACACACACAGCTGGTTATAGAGTGTCACACACACACAGCTGGTTATAGAGTGTCACACACACACAGCTGGTTATAGGGTGTCACACACACACACACACACAGCTGGTTATAGAGTGTCACACACACACAGCTGGTTATAGAATGTCACACACACACAGCTGGTTATAGAGTGTCACACACACACACAGCTGGTTATAGAGTGTCGCACACACACAGCTGGTTATAGAGTGTCACACACACACAGCTGGTTATAGAGTGTCACACACACACAGCTGGTTATAGAGTGTCACACACACACAGCTGGTTATAGAGTGTCACACACACACACACACAGCTGGTTATAGAGTGTCACACACACACAGCTGGTTATAGAGTGTCACACACACACAGCTGGTTATAGAGTGTCACACACACACAGCTGGTTATAGAGTGTCACACACACACAGCTGGTTATAGAGTGTCACACACACACAGCTGGTTATAGAGTGTCACACACACACACAGCTGGTTATAGAGTGTCGCACACACACAGCTGGTTATAGAGTGTCACACACACACAGCTGGTTATAGAGTGTCACACACACACAGCTGGTTATAGAGTGTCACACACACACAGCTGGTTATAGAGTGTCACACACACACACAGCTGGTTATAGAGTGTCACACACACACACAGCTGGTTATAGAGTGTCACACACACACAGCTGGTTATAGAGTGTCACACACACACACAGCTGGTTATAGAGTGTCACACACACACAGCTGGTTATAGAGTGTCACACACACACAGCTGGTTATAGAGTGTCACACACACACACAGCTGGTTATAGAGTGTCACACACACACACACAGCTGGTTATAGAGTGTCACAACACCACACAGCTGGTTATAGAGTGTCACACCACACAGCTGGTTATAGAGTGTCACACACACAGCTGGTTATAGAGTGTCACACACACACAGCTGGTTATAGTGTCACACACACACACAGCTGGTTATAGAGTGTCACACACACACAGAGCTGGTTATAGAGTGTCACACACATACAGCTGGTTATAGAGTGTCACACACACAGCTGGTTATAGAGTGTTGCACACACACACAGCTGGTTATAGAGTGTCACACACACACAGCTGGTTATAGAGTGTCACACACACACAGCTGGTTATAGAGTGTCACACACACACAGCTGGTTATAGAGTGTCACACACACACACACAGCTGGTTATAGAGTGTCACACACACACAGCTGGTTATAGAGTGTCACACACACAGCTGGTTATAGAGAGTGTCACACACACACACAGCTGGTTATAGAGTGTCACACACACACACAGCTGGTTATAGAGTGTCACACACACACACAGCTGGTTATAGGGTGTCACACACACACACAGCTGGTTATAGAGTGTCACACACACACAGCTGGTTATAGAGTGTCACACACACACACAGCTGGTTATAGAGTGTCACACACACACACAGCTGGTTATAGAGTGTGTCACACACACAGCTGGTTATAGAGTGTCGCACACACACAGCTGGTTATAGAGTGTCACACACACACAGCTGGTTATAGAGTGTCACACACACACACAGCTGGTTATAGAGTGTCACACACACACAGCTGGTTATAGAGTGTCGCACACACACAGCTGGTTATAGAGTGTCGCACACACACAGCTGGTTATAGAGTGTCGCACACACACAGCTGGTTATAGAGTGTCACACACCACAGCTGGTTATAGAGTGCACACACACAGCTGGTTATAGAGTGTCACACACACTACAGCTGGTTATAGTGTCACACACACACAGCTGGTTTATAGAGTGTTACACACACACAGCTGGTTATAGAGTGTCACACACACAGCTGGTTATAGAGTGTCGCACACACACAGCTGGTTATAGAGTGTCGCACACACAACAGCTGGTTATAGAGTGTCGCACACACACAGCTGGTTATAGGGTGTCACACACACAGCTGGTTATAGAGTGTCACACAACACAGCTGGTTATAGAGTGTCACACACACACAGCTGGTTATAGAGTGTCACACACACACAGCTGGTTATAGAGTGTCACACACAACAGCTGGTTATAGGGTGTCACACACACAGCTGGTTATAGAGTGTCACACACACACAGCTGGTTATAGAGTGTCACACACACACACAGCTGGTTATATAGTGTCACACACATAGCTGGTTATAGAGTGTCACACACACATACAGCTGGTTATAGTGTCACACACACAGCTGGTTATAGAGTGTCACACACACACAGCTGGTTATAGAGTGTCACACACACACAGCTGGTTATAGAGTGTCACACACACACAGCTGGTTATAGAGTGTCACACACACACAGCTGGTTATAGAGTGTCACACACACACAGCTGGTTATAGAGTGTCACACACACAGCTGGTTATAATGTCACACACACAGCTGGTTATAGAGTGTCACACACACAGCTGGTTAAGAGTGTCACACACACAGCTGGTTATAGAGTGTCACACACACAGCTGGTTATAGAGTGTCACACACACACAGCTGGTTATAGAGTGTCACACACACACACACAGCTGGTTATAGAGTGTCACACACACACACAGCTGGTTATAGAGTGTCACACACACACAGCTGGTTATAGAGTCACACACACACAGCTGGTTATAGAGTGTCGCACACACACACAGCTGGTTATAGAGTGTCACACACACACAGCTGGTTATAGAGTGTCACACACACACACACAGCTGGTTATAGAGTGTCACACACACACACACAAGTGGTTATAGAGTGTCACACAACACAGCTGGTTATAGAGTGTCACACACCACACAGCTGGTTATAGTGTGTCACACACACACAGTGGTTATAGAGTGTCACACACACACACACAGCTGGTTATAGAGTGTCACACACACACACAGCTGGTTATAGAGTGTCACACACACACAGCTGGTTATAGAGTGTCACACACACACAGCTGGTTATAGAGTGTCACACACACACACACAGCTGGTTATAGAGTGTCACACACACACAGCTGGTTATAGAGTGTCACACACACACAGCTGGTTATAGAGTGTCACACACACACAGCTGGTTATAGTGAAACACACACACACAGCTGGTTATAGAGTGTCACACACACACACACAGCTGGTTATAGAGTGTCACACACACAGCTGGTTATAGTGTCACACACACACAGCTGGTTATAGAGTGTCACACACACACAGCGGTTTAGAGTGTCACACACACACACAGCTGGTTATAGAGTGTCACACACACACAGCTGGTTATAGAGTGTCACACACACAGCTGGTTATAGAGTGTCACACACACAGCTGGTTATAGAGTGTCACACACACACAGCTGGTTATAGAGTGTCACACACACACAGCTGGTTATAGAGTGTCACACACACACAGCTGGTTATAGTGTGTCACACACACACAGCTGGTTATAGAGTGTCACACACACACAGCTGGTTATAGAGTGTCACACACACACACAGCTGGTTATAGAGTGTCACACACACACACACAGCTGGTTATAGAGTGTCTCACACACACAGCTGGTTATAGAGTGTCACACACACAGCTGGTTATAGAGTGAAACACACACACAGCTGGTTATAGAGTGTCACACACACACACACAGCTGGTTATAGAGTGTCACACACACACAGCTGGTTATAGTGTCACACACACACAGCTGGTAGAGTGTACACACACACCACGCTGGTTATAGAGTGTCACACACACACACACAGCTGGTTATAGAGTGTCACACACACACACAGCTGGTTATAGAGTGTCACACACACACAGCTGGTTATAGAGTGTCACACACACACACAGCTGGTTATAGAGTGTCACACACACACACAGAGCTGGTTATAGAGTGTCACACACACACAGCTGGTTATAGAGTGTCACACACACAGCTGGTTATAGAGTGTTGCACACACACACACAGCTGGTTATAGAGTGTCACACACACACACAGCTGGTTATAGAGTGTCACACACACACACAGCTGGTTATAGAGTGTCACACACACACACAGCTGGTTATAGAGTGTCACACACACACACAGATGGTTATAGAGTGTCACACACACACACAGCTGGTTATAGAGTGTCCACACACCACAGTAGTTTATAGAGTGTCACACACACACACAGCTGGTTATAGAGTGTCACACACACAGCTGGTTATAGAGTGTCACACACACACAGCTGGTTATAGAGTGTCACACACACAGCTGGTTATAGAGTGTCACACACACACACAGCTGGTTATAGAGTGTCACACACACACACAGCTGTGTTATAGAGTGTCACACACACAGCTGGTTATAGAGTGTCACACACACACAGCTGGTTATAGAGTGTCACACACACAGCTGGTTATAGTGTGTCACACACACACAGCTGGTTATAGAGTGTCCACAAAACACAGCTGGTTAAGAGTGTGCACACACACACAGCTGGTTATAGAGTGTCACACACACACAGCTGGTATAGGAGTGTCACACACACAGCTGGTTATTAGTGCACACACACAGCTGGTTATAGAGTGTCACACACACAGCTGTTTATAGAGTGTCACACACACACACAGCTGGTTATAGAGTGTCACACACACACAGCTGGTTATAGAGTGTCACACACACAGCTGGTTATAGAGTGTCACACACACACAGCTGGTTATAGAGTGTCACACACACACACACAGCTGGTTATAGAGTGTCACACACACACACAGCTGGTTATAGTGTCACACACACAGCTGGTTATAGAGTGTCACACACAACACAGCTGGTTATAGAGTGTACACACACACACACAGCTGGTTATAGAGTGTCACACACACAGCTGGTTAAGAGTGTCACACACACAGCTGGTTATAGAGTGTCACACACCACACACAGTGGTTATAGGGTGTCACACACACAGATGGTTATAGAGTGTCACACACACAGCTGGTTATAGAGTGTCACACACACAGCTGGTTATAGAGTGTCACACACACACAGCTGGTTATAGAGTGTCACACACACACAGCTGGTTATAGAGTGTCACACACACACACACAGGGATATAGAGTGTCACACACACACACAGCTGGTTATAGAGTGTCACACACACACAGCTGGTTATAGAGTGTCACACACACACAGCTTGTTTTAGAGTGTCACACACACACAGCTGGTTATAGAGTGTCTCACACACACAGCTGGTTATAGAGTGTCACACACACACAGCTGGTTATAGAGTGTCACACACACACAGCTGGTTATAGAGTGCACACACCACAGCTGGTTATAGAGTGTCACACACACACAGCTGGTTATAGAGTGTCACACACACACACAGCTGGTTATAGAGTGTCACCACACACACACAGCTGGTTATAGAGTGTCACAACACACAGCTGGTTATAGAGTGTCACACACACAGCTGGTTATAGAGTGTCACACACACACACAGCTGGTTATAGAGTGTCACACACACCAGCTGGTTATAGAGTGTCACACACACAGCTGGTTATAGAGTGTCACACACACACAGCTGGTTATAGAGTGTCACACCACACACACGCTGGTTGTAGGTGTCACACACACACAACAGCTGGTTATGAGTGTCACACACACACAGCTGGTTATAGAGTGTCCACACACACAGCTGGTTATAGAGTGTCACACACACCACAGCTGGTTATAGAGTGTCACACACACACAGCTGGTTATGAGTCACACACACACAGCTGGTTATAGAGTGTCACACACACACAGCTGGTTATAGAGTGTCACACACACACAGAGGTTATAGAGTGTCACACACACACAGCTGGTTATAGAGTGTATCACACACACATATAGTGTGTTATAGAGTGTCGCACACCACACAGATGGTTATAGAGTGTCACACACACACACAGCTGGTTATAGGTGTCACACCCACAGCTGGTTATGAGTGTCACACACACACAGCTGGTTATAGAGTGTCACACACACACAGCTGGTTATAGAGTGTCACACACACACAGCTGGTTATAGAGTGTCACACACACACAGCTGGTTATAGAGTGTCACACACACACAGCTGGTTATAGAGTGTCACACACACACACAGCTGGTTATAGAGTGTCACACACACACAGCTGGTTATAGAGTGTCACACACACAGCTGGTTATAGAGTGTCACACACACACACAGCTGGTTATAGAGTGTCACACACACAGCTGGTTATAGAGTGTCACACACACACAGCTGGTTATAGAGTGTCACACACACAGCTGGTTATAGAGTGTCACACACACACATGGTTAAAGAGTGTCACACACACACAGCTGGTTATAGAGTGTCACACACACACAGCTGGTTATAGAGTGTCACACACACACAGCTGGTTTATAGAGTGTCACACACACACAGCTGGTTATAGAGTGTCACACACCACACAGGTTATAGGGTGTCACACACACACAGCTGGTATAGAGTGTCACACACACACAGCTGGTTATAGAGTGTCACACACACACAGCTGGTTATAGAGTGTCACACAACACAGCTGGTTATAGAGTGTCACACACACACACAGCTGGTTATGAGTGTCACCACACACACAGCTGGTTATAGAGTGTCCACACACACAGCTGGTTATAGAGTGTCACACACACACACAGCTGGTTATAGTGTGTCACACACACAGCTGGTTATAGAGTGTCACACACACACACAGCTGGTTATAGAGTGTCACACACACACAGCTGGTTATAGAGTGTCACACACACACACAGCTGGTTATAGAGTGTCACACACACACAGCTGGTTATAGAGTGTCACACACACACAGCTGGTGAGTTATAGAGTGTCACACACACACACAGCTGGTTATAGAGTGTGCACACACACAGCTGGTTATAGAGTGTCACACACACACAGCTGGTTATAGAGTGTCACACCACACAGCTGGTTATAGAGTGTCACACACACACAGCTGGTTATAGTGTCACACACACACAGCTGGGTATAGAGTGTACACACACACACAGCTGGTTATAGAGTGTACACACACACAGCTGGTTATAGAGTGTCGCACACACACAGCTGGTTATAGAGTGTCGACACACACACAGCTGGTTATAGAGTGTCGCACACACACAGCTGGTTATAGAGTGTCACACACACACAGCTGGTTATAGAGTGTCACACACACACAGCTGGTTATAGAGTGTCACACACATACAGCTGGTTATATAGTGTCACACACACACACAGCTGGTTATAGAGTGTCACACACACACACACAGCTGGTTATAGAGTGTCACACACACAGCTGGTTATAGAGTGTCACACACACACAGCTGGTTATAGAATGTCACACACACACACAGCTGGTTATAGAGTGTCACACACACACACAGCTGGTTATAGAGTGTCACACACACAGCTGGTTATAGAGTGTCACACACACACACAGCTGGTTATAGAGTGTCACACACACACACAGCTGGTTATAGAGTGTCACACACACACAGCTGGTTATAGTGTCACACACACACAGCTGGTTATAGAGTGTCACACACACACACACAGCTGGTTATAGAGTGTCACACACACACACACAGCTGGTTATAGAGTGTCACACACACACACACACACAGCTGGTTATAGAGTGTCACACACACACAGCTGGTTATAGAGTGTCACACACACACAGCTGGTTATAGAGTGTCACACACACAGCTGGTTATAGAGTGTCACACACACACACAGGGTTATAGAGTGTCACACACACACACACAGCTGGTTATAGAGTGTCACACACACAGCTGGTTATAGAGTGTCACACACACACACAGCTGATTATAGTGTGTCACACACACAGCTGGTTATAGAGTGTCACACACACAGCTGGTTATAGAGTGTCACACACACAGCTGGTTATAGAGTGTCACACACACACACAGCTGGTTATAGAGTGTCACACACACACAGCTGGTTATAGAGTGTCACACACACACAGCTGGTTATAGTGTCACACACACAGAGCTGGTTATAGAGTGTCACACACACACAGCTGGTTATAGAGTGTCACACACACACACACACACAGCTGGTTATAGTGTCACACACACACAGCTGGTTATAGAGTGTCACACACACACAGCTGGTTATAGAGTGTCACACACACACAGCTGGTTATAGAGTGTCACACACACAGCTGGTTATAGAGTGTCACACACACAGCTGGTTATAGAGTGTCACACACACACAGCTGGTTATAGAGTGTCACACACACACACAGCTGGTTATAGAGAGTCACACACACACAGCTGGGGTTTATAGATGTCACACACACACAGTGGTTATAGAGTGTCACACACACACAGCTGGTTATAGAGTGTCGCACACGACACACACAGCTGGTTATAGAGTGGTCACACACACACAGCTGTTATAGAGTGTCACACACACCACAGCTGGTTATAGAGTGTCTCACAACACACACAGCTGGTTATAGAGTGTCACACACACACACACAGCTGGTTATAGTAGTGTCCACACACACAGCTGGTTATAGAGGTGTCAGCACACACCACAGGCTGGTTAGTAGAGTGTCTCACACACACCAGCTGGTTATAGAGTGTGCACACACACAGCTGGTTATAGAGTGTCACAACACACACAGCTGGTTATAGAGTGTCACACACACACACAGCTGGTTATAGAGTGTCACACACACACAGCTGGTTATAGGAGTGTCACACTCACACAGCTGGTTATAGAGTGTCACACACACACAGCTGGTTATAGAGTGTCACACACACAGCTGGTTATAGAGTGTCCACACACACACCTGTTTATAGAGTGTCTCACACACACACAGCTGGTTATAGAGTGTCGCACACACACACAGCTGGTTATAGAGTGTCACACACACACAGCTGGTTATAGAGTGTCACACACACACAGCTGGTTATAGAGTGTCACACACACACACAGCTGGTTATAGAGTGGCACACACACACACAGTGGTATAAGAGTGTCACACACACACACAGCTGGTTATAGAGTGTCACAACACACACCAGCTGGTTATAGAGTGTCACACACACACACAGCTGGTTATAGAGTGTCACACACACACAGCTGGTTATAGAGTGTCACACACACACAGCTGTTATAGAGTGTTCACACACACCAGCTGGTTATAGAGTGTCACACACACACAGCTGGTTATAGAGTGTCACACACACACAGCTGGTTATAGAGTGTCACACACACACAGCTTGGTTATAGAGTGTCACACACACACAGCGGTTATAGAGTGTCAACACAGCACACCACAGCTAGTTATAGAGTGTCACACACACACAAGCTGTGTTATAGAGTGTCACACACACACACACAGCTGGTTATAGAGTGACAGCACACACACAGCTGGTTATAGAGTGTCACACACACACAGCTGGTTATAGGAGTGTCACACACACACAGCTGGTTATAGACGTGTCACACACACAGCTGGTTATAGAGTGTCACACACACACAGCTGGTTATAGAGTGTCTCACACACACAGCTGGTTATATAGAGTGTCACACACACACAGCTGGGTTATATAGTGTCGACACACAACACACAGCTGGTTATTAGTAGAGTCACACACACAGCTGGGTATATAGATGTGACACACACATACAGCTGGTTATAATGTCACACACACACACAGCTGGTTATAGAGTGTCACACACACAGCTGGTTATAATGTCACACACACACAGCTGGTTATAGAGTGTCACACACACAGCTGGTTATAGAGTGTCGCACACACACAGCTGGTTATAGAGTGTCGCACACACACAGCTGGTTATAGGGTGTCACACACACACAGCTGGTTATAGAGTGTCACACACACACAGCTGGTTATAGAGTGTCACACACACACAGCTGGTTATAGAGTGTCACACACACACACACAGCTGGTTATAGAGTGTCACACACACACACACACAGCTGGTTATAGAGTGTCACACACACACAGCTGGTTATAGAGTGTCACACACACACACAGCTAGTTATAGAGTGTCACACACACACAGCTAGTTATAGAGTGTCACACACACACACAGCTAGTTATAGAGTGTCACACACACACAGCTGGTTATAGAGTGTCGCACACACACAGCTGGTTATAGAGTGTCACACACACAGAGCTGGTTATAGAGTGTCACACACACACACAGCTAGTTATAGAGTGTCACACACACACAGCTGGTTATAGAGTGTCGCACACACACAGCTGGTTATAGAGTGTCGCACACACACAGCTGGTTATAGAGTGTCACACACACACAGCTGGTTATAGAGTGTCACACACACACACAGCTAGTTATAGAGTGTCACACACACACAGCTAGTTATAGAGTGTCACACACACACAGCTAGTTATAGAGTGTCACACACACAGAGCTGGTTATATAGTGTCACACACACACAGCTGGTTATAGTGTCACACACACACAGCTGGTTATAGAGTGTCACACACACACAGCTGGTTATAGAGTGTCGCACACACACAGCTGGTTATAGAGTGTCACACACACACACAGCTGGTTATAGAGTGTCACACACACACAGCTGGTTATAGAGTGTCACACACACACAGCTGGTTATAGAGTGTCACACACACACAGCTGGTTATATAGTGTCACACACACACACAGCTGGTTATAGAGTGTCACACACACACACAGCTGGTTATAGAGTGTCACACACACACAGCTGGTTATAGAGTGTCACACACACAGCTGGTTATAGAGTGTCACACACACAGCTGGTTATAGAGTGTCGCACACACACAGCTGGTTATAGAGTGTCACACACACACAGCTGGTTATAGAGTGTCACACACACACAGCTGGTTATAGAGTGTCACACACACACACAGCTGGTTATAGAGTGTCACACACACACACAGCTGGTTATAGAGTGTCACACACACACACAGCTGGTTATAGGTGTCACACACACACAGCTGGTTATAGAGTGTCACACACACAGCTGGTTATATAGTGTCACACACACACAGCTGGTTATAGAGTGTCACACACACACAGCTGGTTATAGAGTGTCACACACACACAGCTGGTTATAGAGTGTCACACACACACACAGCTGGTTATAGAGTGTCACACACACACAGCTGGTTATAGAGTGTCACACACACACAGCTGGTTATAGAGTGTCACACACACACAGCTGGTTATAGAGTGTCGCACACACACAGCTGGTTATAGAGTGTCGCACACACACAGCTGGTTATAGAGTGTGGCACACACACAGCTGGTTATAGAGTGTCGCACACACACAGCTGGTTATAGAGTGTCACACACACACAGCTGGTTATAGAGTGTCACACACACACAGCTGGTTATAGAGTGTCACACACACACACAGCTGGTTATAGTGTCACACACACACACAGCTGGTTATAGTGTCACACACACACAGCTGGTTATAGTGTCACACACACACAGCTGGTTATAGAGTGTCACACACACACACAGCTGGTTATAGAGTGTCACACACACACACAGCTGGTTATAGAGTGTCACACACACACAGCTGGTTATAGAGTGTCACACACACACATACAGCTGGTTATAGTGTCACACACACACAGCTGGTTATAGAGTGTTACACACACACAGCTGGTTATAGAGTGTCACACACACACAGCTGGTTATAGAGTGTCGCACACACACAGCTGGTTATAGAGTGTCGCACACACACACAGCTGGTTATAGAGTGTCGCACACACACAGCTGGTTATAGGGTGTCACACACACAGCTGGTTATAGAGTGTCACACACACACAGCTGGTTATAGAGTGTCACACACACACAGCTGGTTATAGAGTGTCACACACACAGCTGGTTATAGAGTGTCACACACACACAGCTGGTTATAGTGTCACACACATAGCTGGTTATAGAGTGTCACACACACATACAGCTGGTTATAGTGTCACACACACACAGCTGGTTATAGAGTGTCACACACACACAGCTGGTTATAGAGTGTCACACACACACAGCTGGTTATAGAGTGTCACACACACACAGCTGGTTATAGAGTGTCACACACACACAGCTGGTTATAGAGTGTCACACACACACAGCTGGTTATAGAGTGTCGCACACACACAGCTGGTTATAATGTCACACGCACACAGCTGGTTATAGAGTGTCACACACACAGCTGGTTATAGAGTGTCACACACACAGCTGGTTATAGAGTGTCACACACACAGCTGGTTATAGAGTGTCACACACACACAGCTGGTTATAGAGTGTCACACACACACACAGCTGGTTATAGAGTGTCACACACACACACAGCTGGTTATAGAGTGTCACACACACACACAGCTGGTTATAGAGTGTCACACACACACAGCTGGTTATAGAGTGTCGCACACACACACAGCTGGTTATAGAGTGTCACACACACACAGCTGGTTATAGAGTGTCACACACACACACACAGCTGGTTATAGAGTGTCACACACACACACACAGCTGGTTATAGAGTGTCACACACACAGCTGGTTATAGAGTGTCACACACACACACAGCTGGTTATAGTGTGTCACACACACACAGCTGGTTATAGAGTGTCACACACACACACACAGCTGGTTATAGAGTGTCACACACACACACACAGCTGGTTATAGAGTGTCACACACACAGCTGGTTATAGAGTGTCACACACACACAGCTGGTTATAGAGTGTCACACACACACACACAGCTGGTTATAGAGTGTCACACACACACAGCTGGTTATAGAGTGTCACACACACACAGCTGGTTATAGAGTGTCACACACACACAGCTGGTTATAGTGAAACACACACACAGCTGGTTATAGAGTGTCACACACACACACACAGCTGGTTATAGAGTGTCACACACACAGCTGGTTATAGTGTCACACACACACAGCTGGTTATAGAGTGTCACACACACACACAGCTGGTTATAGAGTGTCACACACACACACACAGCTGGTTATAGAGTGTCACACACACACACAGCTGGTTATAGAGTGTCACACACACAGCTGGTTATAGAGTGTCACACACACAGCTGGTTATAGAGTGTCACACACACACAGCTGGTTATAGGGTGTCACACACACACACAGCTGGTTATAGAGTGTCACACACACACACAGAGCTGGTTATAGAGTGTCACACACATACAGCTGGTTATAGAGTGTCACACACACAGCTGGTTATAGAGTGTTGCACACACACACAGCTGGTTATAGTGTCACACACACACAGCTGGTTATAGAGTGTCACACACACACACAGCTGGTTATAGAGTGTCACACACACACACAGCTGGTTATAGAGTGTCACACACACACACACAGCTGGTTATAGAGTGTCACACACACACAGCTGGTTATAGAGTCTCACACACACAGCTGGTTATAGAGTGTCACACACACACACAGCTGGTTATAGAGTGTCACACACACAGCTGGTTATAGAGTGTCGCACACACACAGCTGGTTATAGAGTGTCACACACACAGCTGGTTATAGAGTGTCACACACACACACAGCTGGTTATAGAGTGTCACACACACACAGCTGGTTATAGAGTGTCGCACACACACAGCTGGTTATAGAGTGTCGCACACACACAGCTGGTTATAGAGTGTCGCACACACACAGCTGGTTATAGAGTGTCGCACACACACAGCTGGTTATAGAGTGTCACACACACAGCTGGTTATAGAGTGTCACACACACACAGCTGGTTATAGAGTGTCACACACACACAGCTGGTTATAGTGAAACACACACACAGCTGGTTATAGAGTGTCACACACACACAGCTGGTTATAGAGTGTCACACACACACACAGCTGGTTATAGAGTGTCGCACACACACAGCTGGTTATAGAGTGTCACACACACACAGCTGGTTATAGAGTGTCACACACACACACACAGCTGGTTATAGAGTGTCACACACACACACACACAGCTGGTTATAGAGTGTCACACACACACACACACAGCTGGTTATAGAGTGTCACACACACAGCTGGTTATAGAGTGTCACACACACACACAGATGGTTATAGAGTGTCACACACACACACAGCTGGTTATAGAGTGTCACACACACAGCTGGTTATAGAGTGTCACACACACAGCTGGTTATAGAGTGTCACACACACACACAGCTGGTTATAGAGTGTCACACACACAGCTGGTTATAGAGTGTCACACACACAGCTGGTTATAGAGTGTCACACACACAGCTGGTTATAGAGTGTCACACACACAGCTGGTTATAGAGTGTCACACACACACACAGCTGTTATAGAGTGTCACACACACACACAGCTGGTTATAGAGTGTCACACACACACAGCTGGTTATAGAGTGTCACACACACACAGCTGGTTATAGTGAAACACACACACAGCTGGTTATAGAGTGTCACACACACACAGCTGGTTATAGAGTGTCACACACACACAGCTGGTTATAGGGTGTCACACACACACAGCTGGTTATAGAGTGTCACACACACACAGCTGGTTATAGGGTGTCACACACACACACACACAGCTGGTTATAGAGTGTCACACACACACAGCTGGTTATAGAGATGTCACACACACACAGCTGG
>NW_026511167.1:0-42327 GCF_027579735.1 Bombina bombina | reverse complement strand
CATTTGAGTTTAATCCCACATGTGATGGCTTGTGGATTTCTCCACACCTTCTGAAACAGAATTTATGCTTACCTGATAAATTACTTTCTCTTGTGCTGTATCCAGTCCACGGATTCATCCCTTACTTGTGGGATATTCTCCTTCCTAACAGGAAGTGGCAAAGAGAGCACACAGCAGAGCTGTCCATATAGCTCCCCCTCTAGCTCCACCCCCCAGACATTCGACCGGAGGTTAGGAAGAAAAAGGAGAATCCATAGGGTGCAGTGGTGACTGTAGTTTAAACAAAACAATCTACCTGACTTAATAGCCAGGGCGGGCCGTGGACTGGATACACCACAAGAGAAAGTAATTTATCAGGCAAGCATAAATTCTGTTTTCTCTTGTAAGGTGTATCCAGTCCACGGATTCATCCATTACTTGTGGGATACCAATACCAAAGCTTTAGGACACGGATGAAGGCAGGGAACAAGACAGGTACCTTAAACGGAAGGCACCACTGCTTGCAAAACCTTTCTCCCAAAAATAGCCTCCGAAGAAGCAAAAACAGAATTTATGTTTACCTGATAAATTTCTTTCTCCAACGGTGTGTCCGGTCCACGGTTTCATCCTTACTTGTGGGATATTCTCCTCCCCTACAGGAAATGGCAAGGAGAGCACACAGCAAGAGCTGTCCATATAGCCCCCCCTCTGGCTCCACCCCCCAGTCATTCGACCGACGGTTAGGAGAAAAAGGAGAAGCTATAGGGTGCCGTGGTGACTGTAGTGTATAAAGAAAGACATTTTTCAAACCGGATTAAAAAACCAGGGCGGGCCGTGGACCGGACACACCGTTGGAGAAAGAAATTTATCAGGTAAACATAAATTCTGTTTTCGCCAACATTGGTGTGTCCGGTCCACGGTTTCATCCTTACTTGTGGGAACCAATACCAAAGCTTTAGGACACGGATGAAGGGAGGGAGCAAATCAGGTTACCTAAACGGAAGGCACCACAGCTTGCAAAACCTTTCTCCCCAAAATAGCCTCCGAAGAAGCATAAGTATCAAATTTGTAAAATTTGGCAAAAGTATGCAGAGAAGACCAAGTCGCTGCCTTACATATCTTATCAACAGAAGCTTCATTCTTGAAAGCACATGTGGAAGCCACAGCTCTAGTGGAGTGAGCTGTAATTCGTTCAGGAGGCTGCTGTCCGGCAGTCTCATAAGCCAATCGGATGATGCTTTTCAGCCAAAAGGAAAGAGAGGTGGCAGTAGCTTTCTGACCTCTCCTCTTACCAGAATAGACAACAAACAAGGAAGAAGTCTGTCTGAAGTCCTTTGTTGCTTCTAGATAAAATTTTAAAGCACGGACCACATCTAGGTTGTGTAACAAACGTTCCTTCTTTGACAGTGGATTTGGACACAGGGAAGGAACAACTATTTCCTGGTTAATATTCCTGTTGGAAACCACTTTTGGAAGAAAACCAGGATTAGTACGTAAAACTACCTTATCTGTATGAAATATCAGATAGGGAGAAGAACACTGCAAAGCAGACAATTCAGAAACTCTTCTAGCAGAAGAAATAGCAACTAAAAATAAAACTTTCCAAGATAGTAACTTAATATCTATGGAATGTAAAGGTTCAAACGGAATCCCTTGAAGAACTGAAAGAACTAAATTTAGACTCCAAGGAGGAGTCACGGGTCTGTAGACAGGCTTGATTCTGACTAGAGCCTGTACAAACGCTTGTACATCTGGCACTGACGCCAGGCGTTTGTGTAACAAAACAGATAAGGCAGATATTTGTCCTTTTAGAGAACTTGCGGACAAGCATTTTTCCAAACCCTCTTGGAGAAAGGAAAGTATCCTAGGAATTTTGATTTTACTCCAAGAGAATCCTTTGGATTCGCACCAACAGATATATTTTTTCCATATTTTATGGTAAATTTTCCTAGTCACAGGTTTTCTGGCTTGAACCAGAGTATCTATAACTGAATCTGAAAACCCACGCTTAGATAGAATCAAGTGTTCAATCTCCAGGCAGTCAGTTGCAGAGAGACTAGATTTGGATGTTCGAACGGACCTTGTACCAGAAGATCCTGTCTCAAAGGTAGCTTCCATGGTGGAACCGATGACATATTCATCAGGTCTGCATACCACGTCCTGCGTGGCCAAGGAGGAGCTATCAAAATTACAGAGGCCTTCTCCTGTTTGATGGTGGCTACAAGCCTGGGAAGGAGAGGAAACGGTGGAAATACATAAGCTAGATTGAACGACCAAGGCGCCACCAATGCATCCACTAGTACCGCCTTGGGATCCCTGGATCTGGACCCGTAGCGAGGAACCTTGAAGTTCTGACGGGATGCCATCAGATCCATATCTGGAGTGCCCCATAGTTGAGTTAACTGGGCAAAAACTTCCGGGTGGAGTTCCCACTCCCCCGGATGGAAAGTCAGACGACTCAAATAATCCGCCTCCCAATTGTCGACCCCTGGGATGTGGATTGCAGATAGATGGCAGGAGTGATCCTCCGCCCAATAGATGATCTTGGAAACTTCTCTCATCGCTAGGGAGCTCTTTGTTCCCCCTTGATGATTGATGTACGCTACAGTCATGTTGTCCGATTGGAAGCGTATGAATTTTTCCCTCGCAAGGTGAGGCCAAGCCTGGAGCGCATTGTATATCGCTCTCAGTTCCAAAATGTTTATCGGGAGAAGAGACTCTTCCCGAGACCATAGACCCTGAGCCTTCAGGGAGTTCCAGACCGCACCCCAGCCTAGGAGACTGGCATCGGTCATCACAATGACCCACTCTGGTCTGCTGAAACTCATTCCCTGAGACAGGTGGTCCTGACTCAACCACCAGAGGAGAGACTCTCTGGTCACCTGGTCTACTTGAATCTGAGGGGACAAGTCTGCATAATCCCCATTCCACTGTTTGAGCATGCACAGTTGCAATGGTCTTAGATGAATTCGAGCAAAAGGAACCACGTCCATTGCTGCAACCATCAATCCTATTACCTCCATGCATTGAGCTATGGAAGGTCGAGGAATAGCGTGAAGAACTTGAAAAGCATTTAGAAGCTTTAACCTTCTGACCTCTGTCAGAAAAATCTTCATTTCTACAGAATCTATTATTGTACCCAGGAAGGGAACTTTTGTGGACGGGGCCAGAGAACTTTTTTCTATGTTCACCTTCCACCCGTGAGATCTGAGAAAAGCTAAGACAACGTCTGTATGAGCCTTTGCTCTGGAAAAAAAGAAGACGCTTGAATCAGGATGTCGTCTAGGTTCGGTGCTACCGCAATGCCCCTTGGTCTCAGGACCGTTAGAAGGGAACCTAGCACCTTTGTGAAAATTCTGGGAGCAGTGGCCAGACCGAAAGGAAGAGCCACGAACTGGTAATGTTTGTCCAAGAAGGCGAACCTTAGGAACTGGTGATGATCTTTGTGGATAGGAATATGCAGGTACGCATCCTTTAAATCCACGGTAGTCATATATTGACCCTCCTGGATTGTTGGTAAGATTGTTCGAATGGTTTCCATCTTGAATGATGGAACTCTGAGAAACTTGGTTAGAATCTTTAAATTCAGAATTGGTCTGAAAGTTCCCTCTTTTTTTGGAACTACGAACAGGTTTGAGTAAAACCCAAGACCTTGTTCCGCTATTGGAACAGGTTGAATTACTCCCATCTGTGATAGGTCTCCTACACAGCGTAAGAATGCCTGTCTTTTTGTCTGGTCTGAAGACAAGCGAGACATGTGGAACCTTCCTCTTGGAGGAAGATCCTTGAACTCCAGAAGATACCCCTGAGAGACTATTTCTAGTGCCCAGGGGTCCGGAACATCTCTTGCCCAAGCCTGAGCGAAGAGAGAGAGTCTGCCCCCTACCAGATCCGGTCCCGGATCGGGGGCTACCCCTTCATGCTGTCTTGGAAGCAGCAGCAGGCTTCTTGGCCTGTTTACCCTTGTTCAAGCCATGCAAAGGTTTCCATGCTGGTTTGGGCTGGGAAGCGTTAATCTCTTGTCTAGGGTTTGCGGAGTTAGGATTCGGTCCGTTCCTGAAATTACGAAAGGAACGAAAAACAGAATTTATGTTTACCTGATAAATTACTTTCTCCAACGGTGTGTCCGGTCCACGGCGTCATCCTTACTTGTGGGATATTCTCCTCCCCAACAGGAAATGGCAAAGAGCCCAGCAAAGCTGGTCACATGATCCCTCCTAGGCTCCGCCTACCCCAGTCATTCGACCGACGTTAAGGAGGAATATTTGCATAGGAGAAACCATATGGTACCGTGGTGACTGTAGTTAAAGAAAATAAATTATCAGACCTGATTAAAAAACCAGGGCGGGCCGTGGACCGGACACACCGTTGGAGAAAGTAATTTATCAGGTAAACATAAATTCTGTTTTCTCCAACATAGGTGTGTCCGGTCCACGGCGTCATCCTTACTTGTGGGAACCAATACCAAAGCTTTAGGACACGGATGAAGGGAGGGAGCAAATCAGGTCACCTAAATGGAAGGCACCACGGCTTGCAAAACCTTTCTCCCAAAAATAGCCTCAGAAGAAGCAAAAGTATCAAACTTGTAAAATTTGGTAAAAGTGTGCAGTGAAGACCAAGTCGCTGCCCTACATATCTGATCAACAGAAGCCTCGTTCTTGAAGGCCCATGTGGAAGCCACAGCCCTAGTGGAATGAGCTGTGATTCTTTCGGGAGGCTGCCGTCCGGCAGTCTCGTAAGCCAATCTGATGATGCTTTTAATCCAAAAAGAGAGAGAGGTAGAAGTTGCTTTTTGACCTCTCCTTTTACCGGAATAAACAACAAACAAGGAAGATGTTTGTCTAAAATCCTTTGTAGCATCTAAATAGAATTTTAGAGCGCGAACAACATCCAAATTGTGCAACAAACGTTCCTTCTTTGAAACTGGTTTCGGACACAGAGAAGGTACGATAATCTCCTGGTTAATGTTTTTGTTAGAAACAACTTTTGGAAGAAAACCAGGTTTAGTACGTAAAACCACCTTATCTGCATGGAACACCAGATAAGGAGGAGAACACTGCAGAGCAGATAATTCTGAAACTCTTCTGGCAGAAGAAATTGCAACTAAAAACAAGACTTTCCAAGATAATAACTTAATATCAACGGAATGCAAGGGTTCAAACGGAACCCCCTGAAGAACTGAAAGAACTAAATTGAGACTCCAAGGAGGAGTCAAAGGTTTGTAAACAGGCTTAATTCTAACCAGAGCCTGAACAAAGGCTTGAACATCTGGCACAGCAGCCAGTTTTTTGTGAAGTAACACCGACAAGGCAGAAATCTGTCCCTTCAGGGAACTTGCAGATAATCCTTTTTCCAATCCTTCTTGAAGGAAGGATAGAATCCTAGGAATCTTAACCTTGTCCCAAGGGAATCCTTTAGATTCACACCAACAGATATATTTTTTCCAAATTTTGTGGTAAATCTTTCTAGTTACAGGCTTTCTGGCCTGAACAAGAGTATCGATAACAGAATCTGAGAACCCTCGCTTCGATAAAATCAAGCGTTCAATCTCCAAGCAGTCAGCTGGAGTGAAACCAGATTCGGATGTTCGAACGGACCCTGAACAAGAAGGTCTCGTCTCAAAGGTAGCTTCCAAGGTGGAGCCGATGACATATTCACCAGATCTGCATACCAAGTCCTGCGTGGCCACGCAGGAGCTATCAAGATCACCGACGCCCTCTCCTGATTGATCCTGGCTACCAGCCTGAGGATGAGAGGAAACGGCGGGAACACATAAGCTAGTTTGAAGGTCCAAGGTGCTACTAGTGCATCCACTAGAGCCGCCTTGGGATCCCTGGATCTGGACCCGTAGCAAGGAACTTTGAAGTTCTGACGAGAGGCCATCAGATCCATGTCTGGAATGCCCCACAGCTGAGTGACTTGGGCAAAGATTTCCGGATGGAGTTCCCACTCCCCCGGATGCAATGTCTGACGACTCAGAAAATCCGCTTCCCAATTTTCCACTCCTGGGATGTGGATAGCAGACAGGTGGCAGGAGTGAGACTCCGCCCATAGAATGATTTTGGTCACTTCTTCCATCGCTAGGGAACTCCTTGTTCCCCCCTGATGGTTGATGTACGCAACAGTTGTCATGTTGTCTGATTGAAACCGTATGAACTTGGCCCTCGCTAGCTGAGGCCAAGCCTTGAGAGCATTGAATATCGCTCTCAGTTCCAGAATATTTATCGGTAGAAGAGATTCTTCCCGAGACCAAAGACCCTGAGCTTTCAGGGATCCCCAGACCGCGCCCCAGCCCATCAGACTGGCGTCGGTCGTGACAATGACCCACTCTGGTCTGCGGAATGTCATCCCTTGTGACAGGTTGTCCAGGGACAGCCACCAACGGAGTGAGTCTCTGGTCCTCTGATTTACTTGTATCTTCGGAGACAAGTCTGTATAGTCCCCATTCCACTGACTGAGCATGCACAGTTGTAATGGTCTTAGATGAATGCGCGCAAAAGGAACTATGTCCATTGCCGCTACCATCAACCCGATCACTTCCATGCACTGAGCTATGGAAGGAAGAGGAACGGAATGAAGTATCCGACAAGAGTCTAGAAGTTTTGTTTTTCTGGCCTCTGTTAGAAAAATCCTCATTTCTAAGGAGTCTATTCTTGTTCCCAAGAAGGGAACCCTTGTTGACGGGGATAGAGAACTCTTTTCCACGTTCACTTTCCATCCGTGAGATCTGAGAAAGGCCAGGACAATGTCCGTGTGAGCCTTCGCTTGAGGAAGGGACGACGCTTGAATCAGAATGTCGTCCAAGTAAGGTACTACAGCAATGCCCCTTGGTCTTAGCACAGCTAGAAGGGACCCTAGTACCTTTGTGAAAATCCTTGGAGCAGTGGCTAATCCGAAAGGAAGCGCCACGAACTGGTAATGTTTGTCCAGGAATGCGAACCTTAGGAACCGATGATGTTCCTTGTGGATAGGAATATGTAGATACGCATCCTTTAAATCCACCGTGGTCATGAACTGACCTTCCTGGATGGAAGGAAGAATAGTTCGAATGGTTTCCATCTTGAACGATGGAACCTTGAGAAACTTGTTTAAGATCTTGAGATCTAAGATTGGTCTGAACGTTCCCTCTTTTTTGGGAACTATGAACAGATTGGAGTAGAACCCCATCCCTTGTTCTCTTAATGGAACAGGATGAATCACTCCCATTTTTAACAGGTCTTCTACACAATGTAAGAATGCCTGTCTTTTTATGTGGTCTGAAGACAACTGAGACCTGTGGAACCTCCCCCTTGGGGGAAGTCCCTTGAATTCCAGAAGATAACCTTGGGAGACTATTTCTAGCGCCCAAGGATCCAGAACATCTCTTGCCCAAGCCTGAGCGAAGAGAGAGAGTCTGCCCCCCACCAGACCCGGTCCCGGATCGGGGGCCAACATTTCATGCAGTCTTGGTAGCAGTGGTAGGTTTCTTGGCCTGCTTTCCCTTGTTCCAGCCTTGCATTGGTCTCCAAGCTGGCTTGGCTTGAGAAGTATTACCCTCTTGCTTAGAGGACGTAGCACCTTGGGCTGGTCCGTTTCTACGAAAGGGACGAAAATTAGGTTTATTTTTTGCCTTGAAAGGCCGATCCTGAGGAAGGGCGTGGCCCTTACCCCCAGTGATATCAGAGATAATCTCTTTCAAGTCAGGGCCAAACAGCGTTTTCCCCTTGAAAGGAATGTTAAGTAGCTTGTTCTTGGAAGACGCATCAGCCGACCAAGATTTCAACCAAAGCGCTCTGCGCGCCACAATAGCAAACCCAGAATTCTTAGCCGCTAACCTAGCCAATTGCAAAGTGGCGTCTAGGGTGAAAGAATTAGCCAATTTGAGAGCATTGATTCTGTCCATAATCTCCTCATAAGGAGGAGAATCACTATCGACCGCCTTTATCAGCTCATCGAACCAGAAACATGCGGCTGTAGCGACAGGGACAATGCATGAAATTGGTTGTAGAAGGTAACCCTGCTGAACAAACATCTTTTTAAGCAAACCTTCTAATTTTTTATCCATAGGATCTTTGAAAGCACAACTATCCTCTATGGGTATAGTGGTGCGTTTGTTTAAAGTGGAAACCGCTCCCTCGACCTTGGGGACTGTCTGCCATAAGTCCTTTCTGGGGTCGACCATAGGAAACAATTTTTTTAAATATGGGGGGAGGGACGAAAGGAATACCGGGCCTTTCCCATTCTTTATTAACAATGTCCGCCACCCGCTTGGGTATAGGAAAAGCTTCTGGGAGCCCCGGCACCTCTAGGAACTTGTCCATTTTACATAGTTTCTCTGGGATGACCAACTTGTCACAATCATCCAGAGTGGATAATACCTCCTTAAGCAGAATGCGGAGATGTTCCAACTTAAATTTAAATGCAATCACATCAGGTTCAGCCTGTTGAGAAATGTTCCCTGAATCAGTAATTTCTCCCTCAGACAAAACCTCCCTGGCCCCATCAGACTGGGTTAGGGGCCCTTCAGAAATATTAATATCAGCGTCGTCATGCTCTTCAGTATCTAAAACAGAGCAGCCGCGCTTACGCTGACAAGTGTTCATTTTGGCTAAAATGTTTTTGACAGAATTATCCATTACAGCCGTTAGTTGTTGCATAGTAAGGAGTATTGGCGCGCTAGATGTACTAGGGGCCTCCTGAGTGGGCAAGACTCGTGTAGACGAAGGAGGGAATGATGCAGTACCATGCTTACTCCCCTCACTTGAGGAATCATCTTGGGCATCATTGTCATTATCACATAAATCACATTTATATAAATGAATAGGAATTCTGGCTTCCCCACATTCAGAACACAGTCTATCTGGTAGTTCAGACATGTTAAACAGGCATAAACTTGATAACAAAGTACAAAAACGTTTTAAAATAAAACCGTTACTGTCACTTTAAATTTTAAACTGAACACACTTTATTACTGCAATTGCGAAAAAACATGAAGGAATTGTTCAAAATTCACCAAATTTTCACCACAGTGTCTTAAAGCCTTAAAAGTATTGCACACCAAATTTGGAAGCTTTAACCCTTAAAATAACGGAACCGGAGCCGTTTTAAACTTTAACCCCTTTACAGTCCCTGGTATCTGCTTTGCTGAGACCCAACCAAGCCCAAAGGGGAATACGATACCAAATGACGCCTTCAGAAAGTCTTTTCTAAGTATCAGAGCTCCTCTCACATGCGACTGCATGCCATGCCTCTCAAAAACAAGTGCGCCACACCGGCGCGAAAATGAGGCTCTGCTTATGCTTTGGGAAAGCCCCTAAGGAATAAGGTGTCTAATACAGTGCCTGCCGATATTATTATATCAAAATACCCAGATAAAATGATTCCTCAAGGCTAAATATGTGTTAATAATGAATCGATTTAGCCCAGAAAAAGTCTACAGTCTTAATAAGCCCTTGTGAAGCCCTTATTTACGATCGTAATAAACATGGCTTACCGGATCCCATAGGGAAAATGACAGCTTCCAGCATTACATCGTCTTGTTAGAATGTGTCATACCTCAAGCAGCAAGAGACTGCACACTGTTCCCCCAACTGAAGTTAATTGCTCTCAACAGTCCTGTGTGGAACAGCCATGGATTTTAGTTACGGTTGCTAAAATCATTTTCCTCATACAAACAGAAATCTTCATCTCTTTTCTGTTTCTGAGTAAATAGTACATACCAGCACTATTTCAAAATAACAAACTCTTGATTGAATAATAAAAACTACAGTTAAACACTAAAAAACTCTAAGCCATCTCCGTGGAGATGTTGCCTGTACAACGGCAAAGAGAATGACTGGGGTAGGCGGAGCCTAGGAGGGATCATGTGACCAGCTTTGCTGGGCTCTTTGCCATTTCCTGTTGGGGAGGAGAATATCCCACAAGTAAGGATGACGCCGTGGACCGGACACACCTATGTTGGAGAAATTAGATTTGTTCTTAGCCTTGAAAGGCCTATCCTGAGGGAGGGCATGGCCCTTTCCTCCAGTGATGTCAGAAATAATCTCCTTCAATTCTGGCCCAAAAAGGGTCTTTCCCTTGAAGGGGATATTAAGTAATTTAGTCTTGGATGACACATCCGCCGACCAGGATTTTAGCCAGAGCGCCCTGCGCGCCACTATTGCAAAACCTGAATTTTTCGCCGCCAATTTTGCTAACTGAAAAGCGGCGTCTAAAATAAATGAATTAGCCAACTTTAGTGCGTGAATTCTGTCCATCACTTCATCATATGAAGTTTCCTTTTGAAGCGAATTTTCTAGTTCATCGAACCAAAAACAGAATTTATGCTTACCTGATAAATTACTTTCTCCAACGGTGTGTCCGGTCCACGGCGTCATCCTTACTTGTGGGATATTCTCTTCCCCAACAAGAAATGGCAAAGAGTCCCAGCAAAGCTGGTCACATGATCCCTCCTAGGCTCCGCCCACCCCAGTCATTCGACCGACGGACAGGAGAAAATATATATAGGAGAAACCATATGATACCGTGGTGACTGTAGTTAGAGAAAATAATTCATCAGACCTGATTAAAAAACCAGGGCGGGCCGTGGACCGGACACACCGTTGGAGAAAGTAATTTATCAGGTAATCATAAATTCTGTTTTCTCCAACATTGGTGTGTCCGGTCCACGGCGTCATCCTTACTTGTGGGAACCAATACCAAAGCTTTAGGACACGGATGAAGGGAGGGAGCAAATCAGGTCACCTAAATGGAAGGCACCACGGCTTGCAAAACCTTTCTCCCAAAAATAGCCTCCGAAGAAGCAAAAGTATCAAATTTGTAAAATTTGGCAAAAGTGTGCAGTGAAGACCAAGTCGCTGCCTTACATATCTGGTCAACAGAAGACTCGTTCTTGAAGGCCCATGTGGAAGCCACAGCCCTAGTGGAGTGAGCTGTGATTCTTTCAGGAGGCTGCCGTCCGGCAGTCTCATAAGCCAATCGGATAATGCTTTTAAGCCAAAAGGAAAGAGGTAGAAGTCACTTTTTGACCTCTCCTTTTACCAGAATAAACAACAAACAAGGAAGATGTTTGCCTGAAATCTTTAGTAGCCTCTAAATAGAATTTTAGAGCACGGACTACGTCCAAATTGTGTAACAAACGTTCCTTCTTTGAAACTGGATTCGGACACAAAGAAGGTACAACTATCTCCTGGTTAATATTTTTGTTGGAAACAACTTTCGGAAGAAAACCAGGCTTAGTACGCAAAACCACCTTATCTGCATGGAACACCAGATAGGGCGGAGAACACTGCAGAGCAGATAACTCTGAAACTCTTCTAGCAGAAGAAATTGCAACCAAAAAACAAAACTTTCCAAGATAATAGCTTAATATCTACGGAATGTAAGGGTTTAAAACGGAACCCCTTGAAGAACTGAAAGAACTAGATTTAGACTCCAGGGAGGAGTCAAAGGTCTGTAAACAGGCTTGATCCTAACCAGAGCCTGAACAAATGCTTGAACATCTGGCACAGCTGCCAGTCTTTTGTGAAGTAAAATAGATAAAGCAGAGATCTGTCCCTTCAGAGAACTTGCAGATAATCCTTTCTCCAAACCTTCTTGTAGAAAGGATAGAATCTTAGGAATTTTTATCTTGTTCCATGGGAATCCTTTAGAATCACACCAACAGATATATTTTTTCCATATTTTATGGTAAATTTTTCTAGTTACAGGCTTTCTAGCCTGAATCAGAGTATCTATTACAGAATCTGAAAACCCACGCTTTGAT
Organism: Bombina bombina; assembly: GCF_027579735.1. Lineage (NCBI taxonomy): Eukaryota > Metazoa > Chordata > Amphibia > Anura > Bombinatoridae > Bombina > Bombina bombina. Next base: position 30,605 of record NW_026511167.1, on the reverse strand, counting down.
AAAATCAAGCGTTCAATCTCCAAGCCGTCAGTTGGAGGGAAACCAGATTCGGATGTTCGAATGGACCCTGAACAAGAAGGTCCTGTCTCAAAGGTAGCTTCCATGGTGGAGCCAATGACATATTCACCAGGTCTGCATACCAAGTCCTGCGTGGCCACGCAGGAGCTATCAAGATCACAGAGGCCCTCTCCTGATTGATCCTGGCTACCAGCCTGGGGATGAGAGGAAACGGTGGGAATACATAAGCTAGGTTGAAGGTCCAAGGTGCTACTAGTGCATCTACTAGAGTCGCCTTGGGATCCCTGGATCTGGACCCGTAGCAAGGAACCTTGAAGTTCTGACGAGACGCCATCAGATCCATGTCTGGAATGCCCCATAGTTGAGTTATTTGGGCAAAGATTTCCGGGTGGAGTTCCCACTCCCCCGGATGGAATGTCTGACGACTCAGATAATCCGCCTCCCAGTTTTCCACACCTGGGATGTGGATCGCAGACAGGTGGCAGGAGTGATCCTCTGCCCATTGAATTATTTTGGTCACTTCTTTCATCGCCAGGGAACTCCTTGTTCCCCCCTGATGATTGATATATGCAACGGTCGTCATGTTGTCTGACTGAAACCTTATGAATTTGGCCTTTGCTAGTTGAGGCCAAGCTCTGAGAGCATTGAATATCGCTCTCAGTTCCAGAATGTTTATCGGGAGAAGAGACTCTTCCCGAGACCATAGACCCTGAGCTTTCAGGGATTCCCAGATCGCGCCCCAGCCCACTAGGCTGGCGTCGGTCGTGACAATGACCCACTCTGGTCTGCGGAAGCTCATTCCCTGTGACAGATTGTCCAGGGTCAGCCACCAACGGAGTGAATCTCTGGTCTTTTGATCTACTTGAATCGTCGGAGACAAGTCTGTATAATCCCCATTCCACCGTCTGAGCATGCACAGTTGTAATGGTCTTAGATGAATTCGTGCAAAAGGAACTATGTCCATTGTTGCAACCATCAATCCTATTACTTCCATGCACTGCGCTATGGAAGGACGAGGAACAGAATGAAGTACTTGACAAGAGCTTAGAAGTTTTGATTTTCTGACCTCTGTCAGAAAAATCCTCATTTCTAAGGAATCTATTATTGTTCCCAAGAAGGGAACTCTTGTTGACGGGGACAGAGAACTTTTTTCTTTGTTCACCTTCCATCCGTGAGATCTGAGAAAGGCTAGGACGATGTCCGTATGAGCCTTTGCTTTTGACAGGGACGACGCTTGAATCAGGATGTCGTCCAAGTAAGGTACTACTGCAATGCCCCTTGGTCTTAGAACCGCTAGAAGGGACCCTAGTACCTTTGTAAAAATCCTTGGAGCAGTGGCTAATCCAAATGGAAGTGCCATAAACTGGTAATGCTTGTCCAGAAAAGCGAACCTTAGGAACTGATGATGTTCCTTGTGGATAGGAATATGTAGGTACGCATCCTTTAAATCCACGGTAGTCATAAATTGATTTTCCTGGATAGTAGGTAGGATCGTTCGAATAGTTTCCATTTTGAACGATGGTACCCTGAGAAATTTGTTTAGGATCTTTAGATCCAAAATTGGTCTGAATGTTCCCTCTTTTTTGGGAACTATGAACAGATTGGAATAAAATCCCATTCCTTGTTCTCTTATTGGAACTGGATGTATCACTCCCATCTTTAACAGGTCTTCTACACAATGTAAGAATGCCTGTCTCTTTATTTGGTTTGAAGATAATTGAGACCTGTGGAACTTTCCCTTGGGGGTAGTTCCTTGAATTCCAGGAGATAACCTTGAGAAACTATTTCTAGCGCCCAAGGATCCTGAACATCTCTTGCCCAAGCCTGAGCAAAGAGAGAAAGTCTGCCCCCCACTAGATCCGGTCCCGGATCGGGGGCTATCCCTTCATGCTGTTTTGGTAGCAGTGGTAGGCTTCTTGGCCTGCTTACCCTTGTTCCAGCCTTGCATTGGATTCCAGGCTGGTTTGGGTTGTGAAGTATTACCCTCTTGCTTAGAGGATACAGAATTAGAGACTGGTCCGTTTCTGCGAAAGGGATGAAAATTAGGCTTATTATTAGCCTTAAAAGACCTATCCTGTGGGAGGGCGTGGCCCTTTCCCCCAGTGATGTCTGAAATAATCTCTTTCAAATCAGGTCCAAATAATGTTTTACCTTTGAAAGGAATGTTAAGCAATTTTGTCTTGGAAGACACATCCGCTGACCAAGACTTTAGCCAAAGCACTCTGCGCGCCACGACAGCAAACCCTGAATTTTTCGCCGCTAATCTAGCTAATTGCAAAGCGGCATCTAAAACAAAAGAGTTAGCCAATTTAAGTGCTTGAACTCTGTCCATAACCTCCTCATACGAAGATTCTTTACTGAGCGATTTTTCTAGTTCCTCGAACCAGAAACACGCTGCCGTAGTGACAGGAACAATGCATGAAATTGGTTGTAGAAGGTAACCTTGCTGTACAAAAATCTTTTTAAGCAAACCCTCTAATTTCTTATCCATAGGATCTTTGAAAGCACAACTATCTTCGATAGGAATAGTAGTGCGTTTGTTTAGAGTAGAAACCGCCCCCTCGACCTTGGGGACTGTCTGCCATAAGTCCTTTCTGGGGTCGACTATAGGAAATAATTTCTTAAATATAGGGGGGGGAACAAAAGGTATGCCGGGCCTTTCCCACTCTTTATTTACTATGTCCGCCACCCGCTTGGGTATAGGAAAAGCGTCGGGGGGCACCGGAACCTCTAGGAACTTGTCCATCTTACATAATTTCTCTGGAATGACCAAATTGTCACAATCATCCAGAGTAGATAACACCTCCTTAAGCAGTGCGCGGAGATGTTCTAATTTAAATTTAAATGTCACAACATCAGGTTCAGCTTGATGAGAAATTTTTCCTGAATCTGAAATTTCTCCATCAGACAAAACCTCCCTCATGGCCCCTAGAGATTGGTGTGAGGATATGTCAGAACAGTTATCATCAGCGTCCTCTTGCTCTTCAGTGTTTAAAACAGAGCAATCGCGCTCTGATAAGTAGGCATTTTGGATAAAAGATTTGCTATGGAGTTATCCATTACAGCCGTTAATTGTTGCATGGTAATAAGTATTGGCGCACTAGATGTACTAGGGGCCTCCTGTGTGGGCATAACTGGTGTAGACACAGTAGGGGATGATGTAGTATGTTTACTCCCCTCATTTGAGGAATCATCTTGGGCAATTTCATTATCTGTGGCAGTACTGTCCTTACTTTGTTTGGACACTATGGCACAATTATCACATAAATTTAAATGGGGAGACACATTGGCTTTCATACATATAGAACATAGCTTATTTGATGGTACAGACATGTTAAACAGGCTTAAACTTGTCAACAAAGCACAAAAAACGTTTTAAAATGAAACCGTTACTGTCACTTTAAATTTCAAACTGAAAACACTTTATTACTGAATATGTGAAAAAGTATGAAGGAATTGTTCAAAATTCACCAAAATTTCACCACAGTGTCTTAAAGCATTAAAAGTATTGCACACCAAATTTCAGAGCTTTAACCCTTAAATTAACGGAACCGGAGCCATTTTTACATTTAACCCCTATACAGTCCCAGAATGAGGCTCTGTCTATAACTAGAAAGGCCCCCATCTGAAAAAGGTGTCCAACACAGTGCCTGACGTTTTTCTAAACGTTCCCCAAGATTATAATACCAATAATTAGTTAGAATCTGCATAATATGCCTAGTAAAGCAATTGTTTTAGCCCAGAAAAATGTCTACCAGTTTTTAAGCCCTTTTTGAAGCCCTTTATTCTTTTATGTTTAACTAAGAAAATGGCTTACCGGTCCCCATGAGGGGAAATGACAGCCTTCCAGCATTACATGGTCTTGTTAGAAATATGGCTAGTCATACCTTAAGCAGAAAAGACTGCCAACTGTTTCCCCCCAACTGAAGTTACTTCATCTCAACAGTCCTGTGTGGAAACAGCAATCGATTTTAGTTACTGTCTGCTAAAAATCATCTTCCTCTTACAAACAGAAATCTTCATCCTTTTCTGTTTCAGAGTAAATAGTACATACCAGCACTATTTTAAAATAACAAACACTTGATAGAAGAATAAAACTACAAAAAAACTCTTAACCATCTCCGTGGAGATGTTGCCTGTGCAACGGCAAAGAGAATGACTGGGGTGGGCGGAGCCTAGGAGGGATCATGTGACCAGCTTTGCTGGGACTCTGCCATTTCCTATTGGGGAAGAGAATATCCCACAAGTAAGGATGACGCCGTGGACCGGACACACCAATGTTGGAGAAAAGACGCCGCTGTAGTGACAGGGATGATGCACGAAATGGGTTGGAGAAGGAAACCTTGCTGAACAAAAATCTTTTTTAGCAGTCCTAATTTTTTATCCATAGGATCTTTGAACGCACAACTGTCCTCAATAGGAATAGTTGTGCGCTTTGCTAGTGTCGAAACTGCCCCCTCAACCTTAGGGACCGTTTGCCATGCGTCCTTTCTTGGGTCGACAATGGGGAACATTTTCTTAAATATAGACGGGGGAACAAAAGGTACACCTGGCTTCTCCCACTCCTTAGTCACTATATCCGCCACCCTCTTGGGTATCGGAAACGCATCAGCGTGCACTGGAACTTCTAAGAATTTGTCCATCTTGCATAGCTTCTTTGGGATTACCAGAGGGTCACAATCGTCAAGCGTAGCTAGCACCTCCTTAAGCAATGCGCGGAGGTGATCTAGCCTAAATTTAAATGCTACATGTTCTACCTGTTGAGAAACTTTTCCTGAATCTGAAATTTCTCCCTCAGATAGGCCTTCCTTCACTGCTAACTCCGATTGATGTTAAGGAACAATAGATAAACTATCCTCAGCGCCCAATTGCTCATCCTCTGCATTTAAAACTGAGCAATCGCGCTTTCTTTGCAATGCTGGCAGTTTGGATAAAAGATTTTGAATTGATTTATCCACAACTGTCGATAATTGCTCCATAGAAACGAGCATATGCGCGCTAGATGTACTAGGCGTCGCTTGCGCTGGCATAACTGGTGTTGACACAGAAGGGTAGGATGAGGGGCTATCCCCACTCCCTTCATTTGAGGAATCATCCTGTGTAACTTTATTAAATGTGACAGTACTGTCCCTATTTTGTGTGGACGCCATGTCACAATAGTTACATACGTTTAAGGGGGGAACCACCTTGGCATCTATACACACAGAACATCTGCTATCTGAAGGTACAGACATGTTTAGGCAGAACTAGGCAAGCTGATAGCAAAAAAACAATTTTAAACAAAACTGTTACTGTCTCTTTAAATAATAAACTGAATACACTTTATTTCTGCAAGTTCAAAAAACTATGAAAGAAATATCTGATTTTAATGAAACTTACACCCTTGAGTCTTAATGCTATAAAGGTATTGCACACCAATTTTCAGGACCCTAGGTCCTAAAATGAGTAAAACGGAGCTAAAAGATTAAACTAACAGTTTTAATCCCACTACAGTCCCAGTCACAGCCGTGCTGTGTCTTTTACCTCTCCTTAGGGAAGATTAATCCCACAAATAAGCCTTCCGAAGTCAGTTTTCCAGCTGTAGGACCCTCTCACATTAGGCTGCATGCACTGTCTATGCCAGTAACTGCGCAACTGAGGCGCGAAAATTAGGCCTCCTCCCTCTTCTCTAGAGTGAGGCCCCTTCCTGACTGAACACAGTTGTCTAAAATAATGCCAGGTTTCAGTAAATAAACGTTCCCCAAAGTGTTAAATATTGAAATAATTGAAATAAACTGCATTGAGTATAACATTCAATCGATTAGTGTCACCAGTATAGAGCCCTATTATAAGCCTGCAATCTTTTACTGAGTTTAAGAAAATGGCTTACCGTTCCCATGAGGGACAAACTGACAGTCTTCTAGCATTACTACGTCTTGTTAGAAATGGACTAGTCATACCTGAGGCAGAAAAGTCTACAAACTGTTCCCCCCAACTGAAGTTCTCTGGATTCAACAGTCCTACGTGGGAACAGCAATCGATTTTAGTTACTGGTGCTAAAATCATATTCCTCTTTTAACAGAAATCTTCATCATTTTCTGTTGTAGAGTAAATAGTACAAACCGGCACTATTTTAAAATAACAAACTCTTGATAGAAGAAATAAAAAACTACAACTAACACCACATACTCTTTGCCATCCCCGTGGAGATGCTACTTGTTCAGAGCTGCAAGGAGAATGACTGGGGGGTGGAGCCAGAAGGGGGGCTATATGGACAGCTCTTGCTGTGTGCTCTCCTTGCCATTTCCTGTAGGGGAGGAGAATATCCCACAAGTAAGGATGAAACCGTGGACCGGACACACCAATGTTGGAGAAAGTATCGAATTTGTAAAATTTGGAAAAGGTATGCAGCGAAGACCAAGTCGCTGCCTTACAAATCTGTTCAATAGAAGCCTCATCTTTAAAAGCCCATGTGGAAGCCACTGCTCTGGTAGAATGAGCAGTAATTGTTTCAGGAGGTTGCTGGCCAGCAGTCTCATAGGCCAGACGGATGATGCTTTTCAGCCAAAAGGAAAGAGGTAGCAGTCGCCTTCTGACCTCTTCTTTTACCAGAATAGATGACAAACAATGAAGTTGTTTGTCTGAAATCCTTAGTTGCTTGTAAATAGAACTTTAAAGTACGAACCACATCAAGATTGTGTAACAAACGTTCCTTCTTCGAAGAAGGATTAGGACACAGGGAAGGAACAACTATTTCCTGATTAATATTCTTATTAGACACAACCTTAGGAAGAAAACCGGGTTTGGTACGCAAAACTACCTTATCTGAGTGGAACATCAAGTAAGGTGAATCACACTGCAAAGCAGATAACTCTGAAACTCTTCGAGCAGAAGAGATAGCTACCAAAAACAAAACTTTCCAAGATAAAAGTTTAATATCTATGGAATGTAAAGGTTCAAACCCCTTGCAGAACTGAAAGAACTAAATTCAGACTCCATGGCGCGGAGCCACAGGTCTATAAACAGGCTTGATTCTGACTAAAGCCTAACTAAACGCTTGAACGTATGGTACCTCTGCCAGATGTTTGTGTAAAAGAATAGACAAAGCAGATATCTGTCCTTTTAAGGAACTAGCTGATAATCCTTTCTCCAATCCTTCTTGGAGAAAGGACAATATCCTGGGAATCCTAATAAAAATCTTACTCCATGAGTAACCCTTAGATTCGCACCAACAAAGATATTTTTGCAAAATCTTATGGTAGATTTTCCTGGCGACAGGCTTTCTGGCCTGAATCAGGGTATCGATAACCGACTCAGAGAAACCACGCTTAGATAGAATTAGGCGTTCAATCTCCAAGCAGTCAGAAGCAGAGAAATTAGATTTGGATGTTTGAAAGGACCTTGAAGTTGAATGGATGACATGTCCACTAGGTCTGCATACCAGGTCCTGCGTGGCCACGCAGGCGCAATTAGAATCACTGACGACCTCTCCTGCTTGATTCTGGCAACCAGACGAGGAAGGAAAGGAAACGGTGGAAACACACAGCCAGATTGAAAGACCAAGGCGCTGCTAGAGCACCTATCAAAGCCACCTGGGGATCCCGGGACCTGGACCCATAAAGAGGAAGTTTGGCATTCTGACGGGACGCCATCAGATTCAATTCTGGAGTGCCCTATCGCTGAATCAGCTGGGCAAATACCTCCGGGTGGAGTTCCCAATCCCCCGGATGAAAAGTCTGACGACTTAGAAAATCTGCTTCCCAGTTGTCTACTCCTGGGATGTGAATTGCTGAGAGGTGGCAAGAGTGATCCTCCGCCCACCTGATTATTTTGGTTACTTCCATCATTGCTAGGGGACTCCATGTTCCCCCTTGATGGTTGATGTAAGCTACAGTCGTGATGTTGTCCGACTGAAATCTGATGAATTTGGCCGCAGCTAGCTGAGGCCATGCCTGAAGAGCGATGAATATCGCCCTCAGTTCCATAATGTTTATCGGGAGAAGAGCTTCTTCCCGAGACCATAAGCCCTGAGCTTTCAGGGAGTCCCAGACAGCACCCCAGCCCAACAGACTGGCGTCTGTCGTTACGATGATCCACTCTGGCCTGCGGAAAGACATTCCCTGAGCCAGGTGATCCTGAGACAACCACCAGAGAAGAGAATCTCTGGTCCCCTGGTCCAACTGTATTTAAGGAGACAAATCTGCATAATCCCCATTCCACTGTTTGAGCATGCATCGTTGCAGTAGTCTGAGGTGTATCCGAGCAAAAGGGACTATGTCCATTGCCGCTACCATTAATCCGATTGTCTCCATGCACTGAGCTACAGATGGCCGAGGAATGGAATGAAGAGCTCGGCAAGTAGTTAATAGTTTTAACTTTCTGACCTCCGTCAGAAATATTTTCATTTCTACCGAGTCTATTAGTGTTCCTAGGAAGGGAAGTCTTGTGAGGGGGGAGAGAGAACTCTTTTTGATGTTCACCTTCCACCCGTGAGACCTCAGAAAGGCCACTACAATTTCCGTGTGAGACTTGGCTCTTTGGAAAGTTGACGCCTGAATTAAGATGTTGTCTAGATAAGGCGCCACTGCTATGCCCCGCGGCCTTAGCACCGCCAGGAGGGACCCTAGCACCTTTGTGAAAATTCTGGGAGCAGTGGCCAATCCGAAAGGGTGAGCCACAAACTGATAATGCTTGTCCAGAAAAGCAAACCTGAGAAACTGGTGATGATCTTTGTGGATAGGAATGTGTAAATACGCATCCTTTAGATCCACGGTAGTCATATATTGACCCTCCTCGATCATTGGTTCAGAATGGTCTCCATCTTGAATGATGGGACTCTGAGGAATTTGTTTAGAATTTTGAGATCCAGGATTGGTCTGAAAGTTCCATCTTTTTTGGGAACCACAAACAGGTTTGAGTAAAAACCCAGTCCTTGTTCCGCAATTGGAACTGGGTGGATCACTCCCATTGTATGTAGGTCTACTACACAGCGTAAGAACGCCTCTTTCTTTGTCGTGTCTGTAGACAGACGAGAAATATGGAACCTTCCCCTTGGAGGGGAGTCCTTGAATTCTAGAAGATATCCCTGGGATACAATCTCTAAGGCCCAGGGATCGTGTACGTCTCTTGCCCAGGCCTGAGCGAAGAGAGAGAGTCTGCCCCCTACTAGATCCGGTCCCGGATCGGAGGCTACCCCTTCATGCTGTCTTGGGGGCAGTTGCAGGCTTCTTGGCCTGTTTAGCCTTGTTCCAGCCCTGGTAAGGTTTCCAGGCTGCCCTGGGTTGTGAAGTGTTTCCCTCTTGCTTCGCAGCAGGGAAGGATGAAGCGAGACCGCTCCTGAAATTTCGAAAGGAACGGAAATTATTTTGTTTGTTCTTTGTCTTAAAGGATTTGTCCTGAGGGAGAGCATGGCCTTTTCCCCCAGTGATTTCTGAGATAATCTCTTTCAATTCAGGCCCGAAAAGGGTCTTTCCTTTGAAAGGGATGTTCAGCAGTTTGGATTTTGACGACACATCGGCTGACCAAGACTTGAGACATAGCGCCCTGCGCGCCAGAATGGCAAAACCTGAATTCTTTGCCGCTAACATAGCTAGTTGGAAAGCGGCATCTGTGATAAAAGAATTAGCCAGCTTAAGAGCTTTAATTCTGTCCATAATATCCTCATATGAGGTCTCTGTCTGGAGCGCATCTTCCAGCGCCTCGAACCAGAAAGCAACTGCAGTAGTTACAGGAACAATGCACGCTATAGGTTGGAGAAGAAAACCTTGATGAACAAAAATTTTCTTAAGTAAACCCTCTAATTTTTTATCCATAGGGTCTTTAAAAGCACAACTGTCCTCAATCGGTATGGTTGTGCGTTTAGCAAGTGAAGAAACAGCCCCCTCCACCTTAGGGACCGTCTGCCACGAGTCCCGCATGGTGTCAGATATGGGGAACATTTTCTTAAAAACAGGAGGGGGAACAAACGGAATACCTGGTCTATCCCACTCCCTAGTTACTATATCCGCAATCCTCTTAGGGACCGGGAACACATCAGTGTAAACAGGAACTTCTAGGTACTTGTCCATTTTACACAATTTCTCTGGGACCACCAAAGGGTCACAGTCATCCAGAGTAACTAATACCTCCCTGAGTAATAAGCGGAGGTGTTCTAGTTTAAATTTAAAGGCCAACGTATCTGAGTCTGTCTGAGGAGCAACCTTTCCCGAATCGGAAACTTCTCCCTCAGATAGTACATCCCTCGCCACCATTTCAGAGCGGCGTGATTGTATATCGGATACGGCTACTAAAGCGTCAGAATGCTCGTAATGTGTTCTTAAAACAGAGCTATCACGCTTTGCAGGTAACACGGGCAACTTAGATAAAAAAAATACTGAGAGGGTATTATCCATAACTGCCGCCAAATCTTGCAAGGTAAAAGAGTTAGACGCACTAGAGGTGTGAGGCGTCGCTTGAGCGGGCGTAACTGGTTGTGACACTTGGGGAGAGGTCAACGGGCTAACCTCATTACCTTCTGTCTGAGAATCATCTTGGGCCACATTTTTAAGTGCAACAATATGATCTTTAAAATGTATAGACATATCAGTACACGTGGGACACATTTTGAGAGGGGGTTCCACCATGGCTTCTAAACACATTGAACAAGGATTTTCCTTGGTGACAGACATGTTTAAAAGACTAATAGTAAGACAAACAGGCTTAGAAATCACATTAATCAAGCAAAAACACACTTTGCAAAATAAAAACGTTACTGTGCCTTTAAGAAATAGAAAAGGCACACAATTTTCGAAAACAGTGAAAAATGCACCAAACTTTCTGAAATTTTCACAGTATGTACCTAAAGCATTGGTAAGATTGCACAGCTAGCAAAAAAATAGATTAACCCCTTAATGTCCAAACCGGATCAATAGTAAGCTAACAGACCGGTTAAAACAAATTTAGCACCTTGCCACAGCTCTGCTGTGGCCCTACCTTCCCTTAGGAGTCGGATTTATTGGGAAAAAGCTTCTTATGTTCTCAAATTGTAGCAGGAGCCACCATGTGAACACAGCCTGAAGATCTAGTCCATCTAACTGCGCATCTGAGGCGCAAAATTAGGCCCCTCCCACCTTACTCCGGTGCTGTGAGGCCTAAAGAAACACTCCTAGGAGTTATAATATTAGCCATGTGGGTAACAACCCCTGAAAGAAACCCAAAAGGACCTTCTAAGTGTCTCAAAAACAATGTTTATAAATAAAAACCGTTTGCCATAAAAAAGTGTCAACCCATAAAAAAGTGTCAACCAGCATAAATTAGCCCTGTAATGTAAGCTTGTAATTCCATACTTAGAAAAGGACTGATAAGATCCCCATGAGGGAAGGGTAAGCTTTATTCAGAGACTATCATTATCACAGTCTTGTCTAGAAATAAATGACTGAACATACCTTATTGCAGCTTAATCTGCAAACCGTTCCCCCCAACTGAAGTTTTCTTGTACTCCTCAGTGGATTTTAGTTACAACATGCTAAAATCATTTTCCTCTCTGCAGAAATCTTCATCCCTTTTCTGCTGGAGAGTAAACAGTACAAACCGGTACCATTTAAAAATAACAAAGTTTGCTTGTAGAACAAAAACTACAAATCTACCACATTCACTTTACCCTTCCGAGAGACCCTATTGCTTAGAGCCGGCAAAGAGAATGACTGGGGGGTGGAGCTAGAAGGGGAGCTATATGGACAGCTCTGCTGTGTGCTCTCTCTGCCACTTCCTGTTAGGAAGGAGAATATCCCACAAGTAAAGGATGAATCCGTGGACTGGATACACCTTACAAGAGAAATACATATTTTTTAAAAGTGCTTTATGATAAATATTGTGGAAAAAATGTTTTTGTTTTTTGTTTAACTATTTTTTCTTCACATTAAAGTGAAAGAACATTACTGATGGGTTATTCGTTTATTGCATATTTGAAAAACATACAATTACTTTCCATTTGTTTTCTGAATTTACTCAGTAGCAATCTGCTCAGGAAAAATTAGAGGGGTCATGCTTTTATACCGTCTCTCCACAAACACAAAACTGTCTTCAAAGCTTGCTTTTTACCTCTAACTGCTTACTTTTATTATGTCTTATCTCTCATACCCCCCCCCATCCATCTTGTTAAAAAACAGAATTTATGTTTACCTGATAAATTGCTTTCTCCTACGGTGTATCCGGTCCACGGCTTCATCCTTACTTGTGGGATATTCTCAATCCCTACAGGAAGTGGCAAAGAGAGCACACAGCAGAGCTGTCCATATAGCTCCCCTCAGGCTCCGCCCCCCCAGTCATTCGACCGACTGTTAGGAGAAAAAGGAGAACCATAGGGTGCGGTGGTGACTGTAGTTTACAAAAAATAAATTTAAACCTAACCAAAATGCCAGGGCGGGCCGTGGACCGGATACACCGTAGGAGAAAGAAATTTATCAGGTAAACATAAATTCTGTTTTCTCCTACATTGGTGTATCCGGTCCACGGCTTCATCCTTACTTGTGGGAACCAATACCAAAGCTTTAGGACACAGATGAAGGGAGGGAACAAGTCAGGTAACCTAAACGGAAGGCACCACTGCTTGCAAAAGCTTTCTCCCAAAAATAGCCTCCGAAGAAGCAAAAGTATCGAATTTATAAAATTTGGCAAACGTATGCAGTGAAGACCAAGTCGCTGCCTTACAAATCTGTTCAACAGAAGCCTCAATCTTGAAAGCCCATGTGGAAGCCACAGCTCTAGTAGAGTGATCTGTAATTAGTTCAGGAGGCTGCCTTCCAGCAGTCTCATAAGCCAACCGGATGATGCTTTTCAGCCACATCAAGATTGTGTAACAGACGTTCCTTGTTAGAAACTGGATTAGGACACAGAGAAGGAACAACTATTTCCTGGTTGATATTCTTATTGGAAACCACTTTTGGAAGAAAACCAGGTTTGGTACGTAAAACGACCTTATCTGTATGAAACACCAGATAGGGTGAATTACACTGCAAAGCAGACAATTCAGAAACTCTTCTAGCAGAAGAAATAGCTACTAAAAACAAAACTTTCCAAGATAGTAACTTAATATCTATGGAATGTAGAGGTTCAAACGGAACCCCTTGAAGAACTGAAAGAACTAAATTTAGACTCCATGGAGGAGCCACAGGTCTGTAAACAGGCTTGATTCTGACTAAAGCCTGTACAAACGCCTGAATATCTGGCAAGGCTGCCAGACGCTTGTGTAACAAAACAGACAGAGCAGATATCTGTCCTTTTAAGGAACTAGCTGACAGACCTTTCTCCAATCCTTGGAGAAAAGATAGTATCCTTGGAATCCTAATCTTACTCCATGAGTAACCCTTGGATTCGCACCAGCAAAGATATTTCCGCCATATCTTATGGTACATTTTCCTGGTGACAGGCTTACTAGCCTGGATCAGAGTATCTATAACTGATTCCGAAAACCCACGCTTAGCTAGAATCAAGCGTTCAATCTCCAAGCAGTCAGTTGCAGAGAAACTAGGTTTGGATGTTCGAATGGACCTTGAATTAGAAGGTCCTGCCTCAAAGGCAGCTTCCATGGTGGAACCGATGACATATTCACCAGGTCTGCATACCAAGTCCTGCATGGCCACGCAGGAGCTATCAGAATTACCGAAGCCTTCTCCTGTTTGATCCTGGCTACTAGCTGGGGGAGAAGGGGAAACGGTGGAAAGACATAAGCTAGATTGAACAACCAAGGCGATACTAAGGCATCTACCAATGTCGCCTTGGGATCCCTGGACCTGGACCCGTAACGTGGAACTTTGGAGTTCTGACGTGACGCCATCAGATCCAGATCTGGAATGCCCCATAGTTGAGTTAACTGGGCAAAAACCTCCGGGTGAAGTTCCCACTCCCCCGCATGGAAAGTCTGACGACTCGGATAATCCGCTTCCCAGTTGTTCACTCCTAGGATGTGAATTGCTGATAGATGGCAGGAGCGATCCTCTGCCCATTTGATGATTTTGGATACCTCCCTCATCGCCAGGGAACTCTTTGTTCCCCCCTGATGATTGATGTACGCTACAGTCGTCATGTTGTTCGACTGAAATCTGATGAATTTGTCCTCCGCTAGTTGAGGCCATGCCTGGAGCGCATTGAATATCGCTCTCAATTCCAAAATGTTTATCGGGAGTAGAGATTCTTCCAGAGACCATAGACCCTGAGCCTTCAGGGACTTCCAGACCGCGCCCCAGCCTAAGAGGCTGGCGTCGGTCGTGGCAAAGATCCACTCCGGTCTGCGGAAACTCATTCCCTGAGACAGGTGATCCTGAGACAACCACCAGAGGAGTGAGTCTCTGGTTTGCTGGTCCATCTGAATCTGGGGAGACAAATCTGCATAATCCCCATTCCATTGTTTGAGCATGCACAGTTGCAATGGTCTTAAATGAATTCGAGCAAAAGGAACCACGTCCATTGCCGCAACCATTAGTCCTTTTACCTCCATGCACTGAGCTATGGAGGGTTGAGGAATGGATTGAAGAACTCGACAAGTGTTCAAAAGTTTTCATTTCCTGACCTCTGTCAGAAAGATTTTCATTTCTACTGAGTCTATTATTGTTCCCAGGAAGGGAACCCTTGTGAACGGGGACAGAGAACTTTTTTCTATGTTCACCTTCCACCCGTGAGACCTTAGAAAGGCTAGAACAATGGGGCGGAGCCTGGCCGTGCCGGAACATGGCCGCACAGACATAGTGCTCCGGGCTATACAGCATCAAGCCCTACATATAAGCCGGTTGTTCAACCTGGGAAAAACCACCGACTGACTGCCAAGGGACTGTGGAGACAGTGGGCACTCATTTACCGCTTGATGGCGTGATCTGCGGCTCTCATTGGGCCTGTTAGTCCTCACTGCGCACACTACAGAGCGGAGCTCGGAGCCATGCCATCTTGCCCCACAGGACACATGGTGGAAAAGTGAACAGCGTAATAGCTAGCGGCAGGTGAGAGGAGGATTACAACAAACACCCCAGGCTATATAGACAAGCCACATACAAGTGGCAATGAAAGGAAACGGTGGGGGAAAATAAGGACAAATTGGCCACATAGGGGATAAAAGCTGCACACGCAGGGGCAGCTATAACTACCGCACAGACGCCAGACTGAATTGCAAGCTGTTACAAAAGCCATAGGACATTCAGGCACTGTTATGCAGTCTGACAGCAGCACTCTAGATCTCTGGCAGTTAACAGATAATGTGCCAACTTAGTTGATGTACACATAATGCACTGAGGAGCTGGCCGCACAAGAGAGGGAAACATATCACCTATACCTCAGCACATTATGGTCACCACATGAACAAGTAATTGTCGCATGCAAGCTCATATCTTCTTACTCCTGCCCTAACTCGCTTCGGTCTGGCTGACAAGTGCTTATACAACAAAAAATACATAAGGCAAATCCATTAAAAATTACCCAGATATGGCATCTAAAAAGGGCAATAGGTTGGATAAAAACAACAAACAACAGGCCTCCCTCCCCATATCTGTCAGCAATTTCTTTAGCACTAATGACACATCTAGCATGGAGCAGAGGGACATGGGGGGACATACCCCGATCTCACAAGATACAGCTCAACAGCAAACAGCCCCACTGGATCTGATGACCCAACTTAAAGCCGATATAGCTAATTTGCCCTCTAAGTCCGATTTTGACTCACTAAAAAGCTTAATAAAATCAGAACTCATCTATAAGACAAGAAATCTCGGACATTGGGTATAGGGTAGAAGACCTGGAGGAGACACAAGACACCTTGTCTAACATAACTGGCTCCCTCACAACACAGGCTAATATATCCGAGACTAGGATCTCAGCTCTTCAAGACAAAATGGACGATTTAGACAACCGAAACCGCAGGAACAATCTGCGGATTCGTGGGATTCCAGAGAAAGTTGCTAATGAGGAGCTAGAGGAATATGTACAACTCTTTCGCCATATGAAAAAAGACCAACAAGCAGAAGAAGTGGAACTTGACAGGGTCCATAGGGCCCTCACCACCAGATAAAGCCCCACCTAGGGACGTGATATTACGATTTCTTAGATATAAAGATAAAGAAGAAGTTTGGTCCCTGGCACGTCAAATGAGGGATATCACTTATCTAGACCATGAGCTTCAAATCTTCTTGGATCTGTGCCCTAATACCCTGCAAAGGAGGAGAGAGATCGCTTTCATCACTAGGGTACTCAGAGAAAAGAAGATAAAATACAGATGGGGTTACCCCTTCAGCTTGATTGCCTCCCATGCGGGGCACGTCTTCACCTACAAGGAACCACAGGACATGGAGGCTCTTGCTAAGGGACTCAATGTAACTTTTAGCATCCCCCCGGAGTTTAATGCCCCGGGGAGCAGGTCAGATGATGAAACCACAGAATCTAGGCAGCTACATGGAAAACCACGCTGGCAGGTGGTACACACCAACAAACGACGAAAAGACAGACAAAGGCAAGCACACACTCCGCAGGCATCAGCCTCCACCACGCAGGAGACATGAAGATGATCAACAATGGGTGAGATCGTTTTGATACTTAAAAATATAAATATATGTACTTCCCACTCTGTTCCCCTCTGAACACAGCCGGGTGATACTGGGAAAAGACAGGGTGCATGTTGACTTGGGACTTTATAGACTGTGCGCCCACTTCAAGGTTGAACTTTCTATTATTACAGTAGGGTAATGATGTTGTTAATGCATTCCCCTTAATTTAATAACGATGAGACTTTTACTCATTGTTTTGGGTTCTGGTTTTTTTTTGGTTAAGTTATGTTATAATACTGTGACATGGTTTGATTGTTTTTATATGCTGAAATGTTATTAAAAGCTGCATGGTTTGACACACTACTCTTCTTTAAATCAGACAGGGAAAGGGGGCACAACATTCAGGGGGCTAGACCCGACACACATTTTTAGCAGTTAATGTACATACTAGCTGGGGCTCTCTTGCAAACCTATGGGGACTGTAGACAAATATAGGGGGATAAACTTCCTCACAATTAACGCCAAGGGTCTCAACAGTCCGTTCAAAAGGAACTTAGCTATAAGAGACTTTAAAGAAAAGAAGGGGGAGGTGATCTTCCTACAGGAGACGCATTTTCTACAAAATAGAGAACCTAGCACGTTCAAATATAAATTTGGGGACTCTTATTATGCATCCAATAACACAAAAAAGGGAGGCCTAGGCATACTTTTTAAAAGGGGCATTCCATTCCAGGCACACAAAGTCATGAAAGACAAACAGGGCAGATTTCTCATTCTGGTGGGCACATTATGTCATAAACAAATAACGTTGGTTAACGCATATGCCCCGAACGCAGCACAAGGAGCCTTTTTCAAAACTTTGACCAACACAATATTGGATGTCGTTAAGGGCTCCTTGATAGTATGCGGCGATCTAAATTGCACACTAGATCCCACAATAGACAACTCCACAGGCACTTCATCCACTACACACACAATTATTTCCAAACTCAAGTCATGTCTCAGAGAGCTTACATTGCACGATACATGGAGGATTTTACATAGGACCGAGAGAGACTATACATTCTACTCCCACCCTCACGCTAGATTTTCGAGGATCGAGTATATCCTCACAGATGTCACTAGTTTAGCGCTAGTTAGAAGCTGTCAGATCCTCCCAGTGTCGTGGACAGACCACTCAGCGGTGAGTTGTAGTTTGAGGTGGGACACTAGGGATAGAACTGAATATTTATGGAAACTAGACGACAGAATATTAGATGATCCGATATATTCGGAGAGAATAGAGAAGGCACTAAACTGTTACTTACAGACTAACTCAAATAGCGAAGTAGACACTAGGTACTGCTGGGAGGCGCACAAAGCAGTTATGAGAGGAGAGCTCATGAGCGTGAGGGCACATCAACTAATGCAGCAGAGAACCTATTATGATTCGATATTATACAAGATAGAAGACTTAGAAAAAGAACATAAAAAAAAACCCAGGGGACGCTAAAATATTAGAACTCTTAGTGGAATGTAAGAACAAGCTACATGGTATAATTGATAAAGAGTGCAAGACTATAGCTCTCAAGCTTAAACAGCAGAATTATGAAGGGAATAATAAATGCAGCAAACTATTTGCGAGGAAACTGAGGCGTAGAATAAACAAGACACATATTTTAAAAATTAATGACACCAATGGGAAAGAACATACATCCTCCGAAAAAATTGCTGAGGCGTTCCGCACATACTATGAGAAATTATACAACCTGCAGGAACTCTCCCTAGAGGGAATAGACTAATTTTTAGATAGCTTAAACCTGCCAGAAATAGAGGAGGAAGACAGGGCACACTTAAATGAACCCTTCACGATAAATGAAATAAAGAAAACTATCAAAGATTTCCCAAATGAGAAAGCACCAGGCCCAGACAGTTTCACAATATACTACTATAAAAAATACATAGACACCTTCACCCCACACTTGCTTAATTTGTTCCAGCATATAGCAGAAAATAACCCCCCCACCCAGCTGAATCATTGAAAACATAATTTATGCTTACCTGATAAATTCCTTTCTTCTGTAGTGTGATCAGTCCACGGGTCATCATTACTTCTGGGATATTACTCCTCCCCAACAGGAAGTGCAAGAGGATTCACCCAGCAGAGCTGCATATAGCTCCTCCCCTCTACGTCACTCCCAGTCATTCGACCAAGGACCAACGAGAAAGGAAAAGCCAAGGGTGAAGTGGTGACTGGAGTATAAATTAAAAAATATTTACCTGCCTTAAAAACAGGGCGGGCCGTGGACTGATAACACTACAGAAGAAAGGAATTTATCAGGTAAGCATAAATTATGTTTTCTTCTGTTAAGTGTGATCAGTCCACGGGTCATCATTACTTCTGGGATACCAATACCAAAGCAAAAGTACACGGATGACGGGAGGGATAGGCAGGCTCTTTATACAGAAGGAACCACTGCCTGAAGAACCTTTCTCCCAAAAATAGCCTCCGATGAAGCAAAAGTGTCAAATTTGTAAAATTTGGAAAAAGTATGAAGCGAAGACCAAGTTGCAGCCTTGCAAATCTGTTCAACAGAGGCCTCATTCTTGAAGGCCCAAGTGGAAGCCACAGCTCTAGTAGAATGAGCTGTAATTCTTTCAGGAGGCTGCTGTCCAGCAGTCTCATAAGCTAAACGAATTATGCTACGAAGCCAAAAAGAAAGAGAGGTAGCGGAAGCTTTTTGACCTCTCCTCTGCCCAGAGTAAATGACAAACAGAGAAGACGTTTGTCGAAATTCCTTAGTTGCCTGTAAGTAAAATTTTAGAGCACGGACTACATCCAGGTTGTGCAGTAGACGTTCCTTCTTTGAAGAAGGATTTGGGCATAAAGAAGGAACAACAATCTCTTGATTGATATTCCTGTTAGTAACTACCTTAGGTAAGAACCCAGGTTTAGTACGCAGGACTACCTTATCCGAATGAAAAATCAAATAAGGAGAATCACAATGTAAGGCTGATAATTCAGAGACTCTTCGAGCCGAGGAAATAGCCATTAAAAATAGAACTTTCCAAGATAACAACTTTATATCAATGGAATGAAGGGGTTCAAACGGAACGCCCTGTAAAACATTAAGAACAAGGTTTAAACTCCATAGTGGAGCAACAGTTTTAAACACAGGCTTAATCCTGGCCAAAGCCTGACAAAAAGCCTGGACGTCAGGAACTTCTGACAGACGTTTGTGTAACAGAATGGACAGAGCTGAGATCTGTCCCTTTAACGAACTAGCAGACAAACCCTTTTCTAAACCTTCTTGTAGAAAAGACAATATCCTAGGAATCCTAACCTTACTCCAAGAGTAACCTTTGGATTCACACCAATATAGGTATTTACGCCATATCTTATGGTAAATCTTTCCTAGCCTGTATTAAGGTATCAATAACTGACTCAGAAAACCCACGTCTTGAAAAAATCAAGCGTTCAATTTCCAAGCAGTCAGCTTCAGAGAAGTTACATTTTGATGTTTGAAGGGACCCTGTATCAGAAGGTCCTGTTTCAGAGGTAGAGACCAAGGTGGACAGGATGATATGTCCACCAGGTCTGCATACCAAGTCCTGCGTGGCCACGCAGGTGCTATTAGAATCACTGATGCTCTCTCTTGTTTGATTCTGGCAATCAATCGAGGAAGCAACGGGAAGGGTGGAAACACGTAAGCCATCCTGAAGTCCCAAGGTGCTGTCAAAGCATCTATCAGGACTGCTCCTGGATCCCTGGATCTGGACCCGTAACTAGGAAGCTTGGCGTTCCCTCAATCCTTGTAAACAACACAACTTTAGCAAAGGTTTAATCCCATTAGCAAAGATAACAAATTCTGAAAGCAGGAAACAAATTACAGAATAAACGTTTTTTATCTCAGTCAAACTATAATTCTCACAGCTCTGCTGAGAGAAATTACCTTCAGAAAATAAAAACTGCTACATACCTCTATGCAGATTCATCTGCCCGCTGTCCCCTGATCTGAAGTTTACCTCTCCTCAGATGGCCAAGAAACAGCAATATGATCTTAACTACTCCGGCTAAAATCATAACAAAAACTCTGGTAGATTTTTCTTCAAACTCTGCCAGAGAGATAATAACACACTCCGGTGCTATTTTAAAATAAACTTTTGATTGAAGATATAAAACTAAGTATAATCCAGAGTAGCTGAACCAATGTTCTCTTCCAGAGACTCAATCCAGAATGCCGCTGCAGCCGTGATCGGCGCAATGCATGCAAGGGGTTGCAATATAAAACCTTGTTGAACAAACATTTTCTTAAGGTAACCCTCTAACTTTTTATCCATTGGATCTGAAAAAGCACAGCTATCCTCCACCGGGATAGTGGTACGCTTAGCTAAGGTAGAAACTGCTCCCTCCACCTTAGGGACCGTTCGCCATAAGTCCCTTGTGGTGGCGTCTATTGGAAACATTTTTCTAAATATCGGAGGGGGTGAGAACGGCACACCGGGTCTATCCCACTCCTTAGTAACAATTTCAGTAAGTCTCTTAGGTATAGGAAAAACCTCAGTACTCGTCGGTACCGCAAAATATTTATCCAACCTACACATTTTCTCTGGTATTGCAACTGTGTTACAATCATTCAGAGCCGTTAACACCTCCCCTAGTAATACACGGAGGTTTTCCAGTTTAAATTTAAAATTTGAAATATCTGAATCCAGTCTGTTTGGATCAGAACCGTCACCCACAGAATGAAGTACTCCGTCCTCATGTTCTGCCACCTGTGACGCAGTGTCTGACATGGCCCTAATATTATCAGCGCACTCTGTTCTCACCCCAGAGTGATCACGCTTACCTCTTAGTTCTGGTAATTTAGCCAAAACCTCAGACTGAAATATTTGATGCGTAGTAAAAGCGCCAAAAAACGGCCCCTCCCCCTCATACACAGCAGTGAGGGAGAACAGAAACTGTCAGAAAAACAGATTAAGCAACTGCCAAGTGGAAAAATAGTGCCCAAACATTTATTCACTCAGTACCTCAGCAAATGAAAACGATTTTACATTCCAGCAAAAACGTTAAACATAATCTCTAGTTATTAAACACCCTCAAAATAAGTTTTGAAGACCCCTGAGCTCTGTAGAGATGAACTTTGTGAATCGGTATGTGAAGGTAAGCATCTTTTAAATCTACAGTGGTCATGTACTGACCCTCTTGGATCATAGGTAAAATTGTCCGAATAGTCTCCATCTTGAACGATGGAACTCTTAGGAATTTGTTTAGGATCTTTAAGTCCAGGATTGGTCTGAAAGTTCCCTCTTTTTTGGGAACCACAAACAGATTTGAGTAAAACCCCTGTCCCTGTTCCGATCGTGGAACTGGATGGATTACTCCCATTAACAAGAGCTCTTGTACGCAGCGTAGAAACGCCTCTTTCTTTGTCTGAATTGTTGACAATCTTGACAGATGAAATCTCTCTCTTGGAGGAGAGTATTTGAAGTCCAGAAGGTATCCCTGAGATATTATCTCTAGCGCCCAGGGATCCTGAACATCTCTTGCCCAAGCCTGGGCGAAGAGAGAAAGTCTGCCCCCCACTAGATCCGATCCCGGATCGGGGGCCCTCAATTCATGCTGTTTTAGGGGCAGCAGCAGGTTTCCTAGTCTGCTTGCCCTTGTTCCAGGACTGGTTAGGTTTCCAGCCTTGTCTGTAGCGAGCAACAGCTCCTTCCTGTTTTGGTGCAGAGGAAGTTGATGCTGCTCCTGCTTTGAAATTACGAAAGGAACGAAAATTAGACTGTCTAGTCTTGGCTTTGGCTTTGTCCTGAGGCTCATAGTCCTCTCACACATCCTATCTAGTCGTTGGGTGCAAGAGAATGACTGGGAGTGACGTAGAGGGGAGGAGCTATATGCAGCTCTGCTGGGTGAATCCTCTTGCACTTCCTGTTGGGGAGGAGTAATATCCCAGAAGTAATGATGACCCGTGGACTGATCACACTTAACAGAAGAAAGCGCACATAGTTGTACTGTCTAAGCCAGGTAAAAAAACAGATAGAGTAGAGAACTTCAGACCTATCTCGCTACTCAACAATGATATCAAGATCTATGCCAAATTGTTATCCAATAGATTAAACTCCGTTATACCCCGGATAATTGATAAGGACCAGGTAGGATTTTTGATAAATAGAGAGGCAAGAGATAATAAAGTGAGGGCAGTGGATTTGATAGATCACACGGTATCAGGGGGCGTCCCACTGGTTCTTATCTCCACAGACGCGGAGAAAGCTTTCGACCGCATCCGGTGGAGATTCCTAGAGGCGGTCCTGGGAAAGTTTGGTATGGGGACCTCATTTATAGCAAAAATTATGACCTTGTATCACTCCCCCACTGCACAGGTTCGAGTGAACGCCATATTGTCTAAGCCCTTCCAGATAAGTAATGGTACGAGACATGGGTGCCCCCTGTCTCCACTGCTATTCGCCTGTGTAGTAGAAGCCTTAGCTGTAAAAATTAGAAGTGACACAAATATTGAAGGAGTTAGAATTAGAGAGTCTGATTATAAAATTATGCTATGCTATATGCGGATGACATCTTATTCACCCTCACAAACCCAATTGACTCGATACCTTTAATAATGCATCACCTGAGAGAATTCCAGTCCGCGTAAAACTTCTTGATCAGTCAAAATCAGAGATACTTAATATCTCTCTACCCCAAACACAACTTATACAGTTGAAACAAATTTGCCCCTTTAAATGGCAGGATAAAAATATAAAATAATTAGGGATTTACCTCGCGAACAACACTCACGACCTTTTTCAAATCAATTACATCCCTTTGCAGCGTAGGATAATAGCCGATCTCTCCTCTTGGAGATCTTTACATACCTCCTGGCTAGGAAGAATAAATATTTTCAAAATGAACGTACTACCACGAATTTTATATGTATTACAGGCCCTACCTATCACCCTACCACTTTACTTCCTCCCCTCACGGCAATCAAAAATATTAGAATTTGTATGGGATAAGAAAAGCGCCTGAATAAATACAAATATCATGTGTACACCACTTCTGAGCGGGGGACTCGGGGTACCAGACCTAGTCAAATACAGATATGCCATCCACCTACAGAGGATTTTAGATTGGTCATATAACTTTCAAAATAAAAGGTGGGTTCAAATCGAACACGAAGTTGCAAATATAAAACACCTAGGGGCTCAGTGTTGGCTTACCCCAGGGGGGCGGATCAGGGATAATAAATTTAACTTGACGTGTACTGAGACTTTCAAGGTCTGGGACAGGGTACTAATGAAGTTCCCACACATCTCTTCTACCAACTCCCCCTGACACCATTGCTGGAAAATATAGAGTTTGCCCCGGGGGTGGGCTTACCATACGACGCCTCGGACATGACAAAAAGAACGTTGCAGGTGTTCCAGTTGGGGAGTGAGACTAGAATGCACACAAGAGGGGAATTGATGAAGGGGGTCTTTTGATCTTTAAAAACTGGCTGTTCCACCATCAATGCACTTCGTTCATCTTTAAACATGGGGACAGGGAAAATCTGATTAGACCCAAGACACAATTTGAGATAATGTGCTCCTCAGCGAAACAAATAAACCACTCACTATCTCTAATATATAAATTACTACAAATACAACCCCCGGGACATATACCCTACTATCTGGAGAGATGGAAAGCAGAACTAGGTATTGACATCAGCTATAGGGAGATCAACACCATCCTACATAATATCCCAAAGTCCTCAGTTTCAGCCAACATCATAGAACTAAATTTAAAAATATTACATAGATGGTACATGACCCCTGTCAGGGTACATAAACTCTTCAACACACAAAGTACAGCATGTTGGCGCTGTGGTCTAGACAAGGGGACCATGTCGCACATATGGTGGTCTTGCAATAATATAGCCCCAGTATGGGAAAAGATAGCAGCAGAAGCCTCCAAGGTACTGGGTAGAGCACTACCAACAGACCCCAAGTTATGGCTTTTCCTCTGCACACCTAACAGGTTCACAACAGCACAAAGAAAGATGCTACACATCCTGAGCAGTGGTATGAAAATCTTAATGGCACAGAAGTGGAAGTCACGAGAGGTTCCTACCATAGCGCAGAGGGTTCACAAATGTAGTGATATTGTAAGACTGGAGGAGTACCACTACATTAAGATCAAATGTATAAATATGTATGTCCAGATACAGTTGATGTGGGACGAGTATGTGAGACAGAAATTTATGTTCCAAGGGTCAAATAGTAGGACAATTAACCCCTGAGAGCTAAACAGCAGTTTTTCGTTTGTTTTTATTGATGTTCTTCTCTGTTATATTGTTATATGAATAACCACGCAAGGAAAGGCATCTAATGTATGATCTCCATTGGTTCACTCTGTTGTAATAATATATGTGACAACTGTATTTTAGATTCATGTATTTGAACAATGGATGTTATTGCACTATCTTTCTGTACGCTGGATGCACAATAAAAATTTAATAAAAAAAAAAAAGAAAGGCTAGAACAATGTCCGTATGAGCCCTTGCTTTGTGAAAGGACGACGCCTGTATTAAAATTTCGTCTAGGTAAGGTGCTACTGCAATGCCCCTTGGCCTTAGCACCGCTAGAAGGGACCCTAGAAACTTTGTGAAAATTCTGGGAGCAGTGGCCAATCCGAAGGGAAGAGCCACGAACTAGTAATGCTTGTCCAGAAAGGCGAACCTCAGAAACTGATGGTGATCTTTGTGGATAGGAATATGCAGGTACACATCCTTTAAGTCCACGGTAGTCATATATTGACCCTCCTGGATCATTGGTAAAATTGTCCGAATGGTTTCCATTTTGAATGATGGAACTCTGAGGAATTTGTTTAGGATCTTTAAATCCAGAATTGGCCTGAAAGTTCCTTCCTTTTTGGGAACTACAAACAGGTTTGAGTAAAATCCCAGTCCTTGTTCTGCTGTTGGAACTGGGTTTATCACTCCCATTTTTAAAAGGTCTTCTACGCAATGTAAGAATGCCTGTCTCTTTACCTGGTCTAAAGATAAGCGAGACATGTGGAACCTTCCCCTTGGAGGAAGGTCCTTGAATTCTAGAAGATACCCCTGAGAGACAATTTCTAGTGCCCAGGGGTCCGGAACATCTCTTGCCCAGGCCTGAGCAAAGAGAGAAAGTCTGCCCACTACTAGATCCGGTCCAGGATCGGGGGCTACCCCTTCATGCTGTCTTGGTAGCAGCAGTAGGCTTCTTGGCCTGTTTACCCTTGTTCCAGCCTTGCAATGGTTTCCATGCTGGTTTGGGCTGGGGTGCGTTACCCTCTTGCCTAGTGGCTGTAGAGGTAGAAGCCGGTCCGTTCCTGAAATTGCAAAACGAAAGAAAATTAGACTTATTTTTAGCTTTGAAAGGTCTATCCTGTGGAAGGGCATGGCCCTTTCCCCCAGAGATATCTGAAATAATTTCTTTCAACTCTGGCCCAAACAGGGTCTTACCCTTGAAAGGAATATTAAGCAATTTTGTTTTGGACGACACATCCGCCGACCACGATTTTAGCCAAAGCGCCCTACGCGCCACTATTGCGAAACCAGAATTTTTGGCTGCTAATTTAGCTAACTGAAAAGCGGCATCTGTAATGAAAGAATTAGCCAACTTCAGGGCGTGAATTCTATCCATGACTTCATCATAAGTCGTCTCCTTCTGGAGCAAATTTTCTAATTCCTCAAACCAAAAAGCAGCTGCAGTGGTTACAGGAATAATGCAAGAAATTGGTTGAAGAAGAAAACCTTGTTGAACAAAAATTTTCTTAAGTAAACCTTCTAATTTTTTATCCATAGGATCTTTGAAAGCGCAACTGTCTTCAATTAGTATAGTTGTGAGCTTAGCTAGCGTGGAAACTGCCCCCTCTACCTTAGGGACCGTCTGCACGCGTCCCTTCTAGGGTCAACAATGGGGAACATTTTCTTAAATATAGACGGGGGAACAAAAGGTACACCTAGCTTCTCCCACTCCTTATTCACTATATCCGCCACCCTCTTAGGTATCGGAAACGCATCAGTGTATACTGGGACCTCTAAGAATTTATCCATTTTACACAATATTTCTGGAACCACCCAAAGGGTCACAATCATCAAGAGTAGCTAGGACCTCCTTAAGTAGAGCGCGGAGCTGTTCAAGCTTAAATTTAAATGCTATGGTATCAGGCTCTGCCTGCTGAGAAACTTTTCCTGTGTCAGAAATTTCTCCCTCAGACAGGCCCTCCCTCACCGCCAAGTCAGATTGATGTGAGGGCACTACAGAGAAATTATCCTCTGCGTCTGCTTGCTCATTTTCTGTATTTAAAACTGAGCAATCACGCTTCCTAAGAAAAGCTGGCAGTTTGGATAAAAATGCTGCGAGAGAATTATCCACTACTGCTGCTAACTGTTGCATAGTAATATCAATTGGCGCGCTAGATGTACTTGCGCGGGCATAGCTGGTGTTGACACAGAAAGAGAGGATAGTGAGCTATCCTCACTACCTTCAGCTAAAGAATCATCTTGGGCTATATCTTTAAGCACGATTGTATGGTCCTTAAGCTGTTTGGACGCTATGGCACACTTCACACAAATTTAATGGGGGAACCACCTTGGCCTTTGAACATACAGAACATAGGTTATCTGAAGGGTCAGACATGTTTGACAGACTTAAACAGATCTTCAATGCAATAAAAATTATTTTTGACAAAAACGTTACTGTGTCTTTAAATAATAAAAGTGCACACTTTATTACTAAAACATCAAAAAAACATCAAATAAACATCCGATTTTAATGAAATTTGCACCACAGTGTCTTAATGCTTTGAAATGATTGCACACAAATTTTCAGACCAATTAACCCCTTAATGCCCAAACTGGAGCTAATAACAGCAATTAACCTGTTAAAAACACTACAGTACATGCCACAGCTTCCACTGTAGCCTTTACCTTCCTTAGGGATTATTTTAGTAGGAAATAAGCCTCTCTGGAGTCTGTTCTGATGCCTCTGGACTCCACACGTGAAGCTGCATGAACTGCCTAAGCAAAAACAACTGTGCAATTGAGGCCTGAAAATGAGGCCTCCTCCCTCTTCATTCCAGAGTGGAGGGGCCTTTCGGACTAGAATAGGTGTCCAAATAAGTGCCAGGCGCAAAATATAACCCCAAAAGTGTTTTAAAGTCTGAAAAAACACCTTATAGTGAAAACATGCTAAAAAGCAATCGATTTAGCCCACAATAGTGTCAACCAGCATAGAGACCTTAATATAAGCCATAATTTTATACAGAGTCTAAGAAAAACATAATTTATGTAAGAACTTACCTGATAAATTCATTTCTTTCATATTAGCAAGAGTCCATGAGCTAGTGACGTATGGGATATACATTCCTACCAGGAGGGGCAAAGTTTCCCAAACCTCAAAATGCCTACAAATACACCCCTCACCACACCCACAAATTAGTTTAACGAATAGCCAAGAAGTGGGGTGATAAGAAAAAAGTGCGAAAGCATATAAAATAAGGAATTGGAAAAATTGTGCTTTATACAAAAAAAATCATAACCACCACAAAAAGGGGCGGGCCTCATTGACTCTTGCTAATATGAAAGAAATGAATTTATCAGGTAAGTTCTTACATAAATTATGTTTTCTTTCATGTAATTAGCAAGAGTCCATGAGCTAGTGACGTATGGGATAATGACTACCCAAGATGTGGATCTTTCCACACAAGAGTCACTAGAGAGGGAGGGATAAAATAAAGACAGCCAATTCCTGCTGAAAATAATCCACACCCAAAATAAAGTTTAATGAAAAACATAAGCAGAAGATTCAAACTGAAACCGCTGCCTGAAGTACTTTTCTACCAAAAACTGCTTCAGAAGAAGAAAATACATCAAAATGGTAGAATTTAGTAAAAGTATGCAAAGAGGACCAAGTTGCTGCTTTGCAAATCTGATCAACCGAAGCTTCATTCCTAAACGCCCAGGAAGTAGAAACTGACCTAGTAGAATGAGCTGTAATCCTTTGAGGCGGAGTTTTACCCGACTCGACATAGGCATGATGAATTAAAGATTTCAACCAAGATGCCAAAGAAATGGCAGAAGCTTTCTGGCCTTTTCTAGAACCGGAAAAGATAACAAATAGACTAGAAGTCTTTCGGAAAGACTTAGTAGCTTCAACATAATATTTCAAAGCTCTAACAACATCCAAAGAATGCAACGATTTCTCCTTAGGATTCTTAGGATTAGGACATAATGAGGGAACCACAATTTCTCTACTAATGTTGTTGGAATTCACAACCTTAGGTAAAAATTCAAAAGAAGTTGGCAACACCGCCTTATCCTGATGAAAAATCAGAAAAGGAGACTCACAAGAAAGAGCAGATAATTCAGAGACTCTTCTGGCAGAAGAGATCGCCAAAAGGAACAAAACTTTCCAAGAAAGTAATTTAATGTCCAATGAATGCATGGGTTCAAAAGGAGGAGCTTGAAGAGCCCCCAGAACCAAATTCAAACTCCAAGGAGGAGAAATTGACTTAATGACAGGTTTTATACGAACCAAAGCTTGTACAAAACAATGAATATCAGGAAGATTAGCAATCTTTCTGTGAAAAAGAACAGAAAGAGCAGAGATTTGTCCTTTCAAAGAACTTGCGGATAAACCTTTATCTAAACCATCCTGAAGAAACTGTAAAATTCTCGGAATTCTAAAAGAATGCCAAGAAAAATGATGAGAAAGACACCAAGAAAACAGAATTTATGTTTACCTGATAAATTTCTTTCTCCAACGGTGTGTCCGGTCCACGGCGTCATCCTTACTTGTGGGATATTCTCTTCCCCAACAGGAAATGGCAAAGAGCCCAGCAAAGCTGGTCACATGATCCCTCCTAGGCTCCGCCTACCCCAGTCATTCGACCGACGTTAAGGAGGAATATTTGTATAGGAGAAACCATATGGTACCGTGGTGACTGTAGTTAAAGAAAATAAAATATCAGACCTGATTAAAAAAACCAGGGCGGGCCGTGGACCCGACACACCGTTGGAGAAAGAAAATTATCAGGTAAACAGAAATTCTGTTTTCTCCAACATAGGTGTGTCCGGTCCACGGCGTCATCCTTACTTGTGGGAACCAATACCAAAGCTTTAGGACACGGATGAAGGGAGGGAGCAAATCAGGTCACCTAAATGGAAGGCACCACGGCTTGCAAAACCTTTCTCCCAAAAATAGCCTCAGAAGAAGCAAAAGTATCAAACTTGTAAAATTTGGTAAAAGTGTGCAGTGAAGACCAAGTCGCTGCCCTACATATCTGATCAACAGAAGCCTCGTTCTTGAAGGCCCATGTGGAAGCCACAGCCCTAGTGGAATGAGCTGTGATTCTTTCGGGAGGCTGCCGTCCGGCAGTCTCGTAAGCCAATCTGATGATGCTTTTAATCCAAAAAGAGAGAAAGGTAGAAGTTGCTTTTTGACCTCTCCTTTTACCTGAATAAACAACAAACAAGGAAGATGTTTGTCTAAAATCCTTTGTAGCATCTAAATAGAATTTTAGAGCGCGAACAACATCCAAATTGTGCAACAAACGTTCCTTCTTTGAAACTGGTTTTGGACACAGAGAAGGTACGATAATCTCCTGGTTAATGTTTTTGTTAGAAACAACTTTTGGAAGAAAACCAGGTTTAGTACGTAAAACCACCTTATCTGCATGGAACACCAGATAAGGAGGAGAACACTGCAGAGCAGATAATTCTGAGACTCTTCTAGCAGAAGAAATCGCAACTAAAAACAAAACTTTCCAAGATAATAACTTAATATCAACGGAATGTAAGGGTTCAAACGGAACCCCCTGAAGAACTGAAAGAACTAAATTGAGACTCCAAGGAGGAGTCAAAGGTTTGTAAACAGGCTTGATTCTAACCAGAGCCTGAACAAAGGCTTGAACATCTGGCACAGCTGCCAGCTTTTTGTGAAGTAATACCGACAAGGCAGAAATCTGTCCCTTCAGGGAACTTGCAGATAATCCTTTTTCCAATCCTTCTTGAAGGAAGGATAGAATCCTAGGAATCTTAACCTTGTCCCAAGGGAATCCTTTAGATTCACACCAACAGATATATTTTTTCCAAATTT
>NW_026511166.1:0-39585 GCF_027579735.1 Bombina bombina | reverse complement strand
TCTACCCAGGTGAAATGTGCACTTGTCCTCTAATCCCCTGGTCTACAGTGAGCTGCGTCTTATGGAATCCACAGCTCTCCCCAGGTGAAATGTGCACTTGTCCTCCAATCCCCTGGTCTACAGTGAGCTGCTTCTTATGGAATCCACAGCTCTCCCCAGGTGAAATGTGCACTTGTCCTCTAACCCCCTGGTCTACAGTGAGCTGCTCCTTATTGGATCCACTGCTCTCCCCAGGTGAAATGTCCACTTGTCCTCTAATCCCCTGGTCTACAGTGAGCTGCTCCTTGTGGGATCCACTGCCCTCCCCAGGTGAAATTTGCACTTGTCCTCTAGTCCCCTGGTCTACAGTGAGCTGCTCCTTGTGGGATCCACATCCCTCCCCAGATGAAATGTGCACTTGTCCTCTAATCCACTGGTCTACAGTGTGCTTCTCCTTGTTGGATCCACTGCTCTTCCCAGGTGAAATGTGCACTTGTCCTCTAATCCCCTGGTCTATGGTGAGCTGCTTCTTATGGGATCCACAGCTCTCCCCAGGTGAAATGTGCACTTGTCCTCTAATCCCCTGGTCTACAGTGAGCTGCGTCTTATGGAATCCACAGCTCTCCCCAGGTGAAATGTGCACTTGTCCTCCAATCCCCTGGTCTACAGTGAGCTGCTTCTTATGGAATCCACAGCTCTCCCCAGGTGAAATGTGCACTTGTCCTCTAACCCCCTGGTCTACAGTGAGCTGCTCCTTATTGGATCCACTGCTCTCCCCAGGTGAAATGTGCACTTGTCCTCTAATCCCCTGGTCTACAGTGAGCTGCTCCTTGTGGGATCCACAGCCCTCCCCAGGTGAAATTTGCACTTGTCCTCTAGTCCCCTGGTCTACAGTGAGCTGCTCCTTGTGGGATCCACATCCCTCCCCAGATGAAATGTGCACTTGTCCTCTAATCCACTGGTCTACAGTGAGCTTCTCCTTGTTGGATCCACTGCTCTTCCCAGGTGAAATGTGCACTTGTCCTCTAATCCCCTGGTCTACAGTGAGCTGCTCCTTGTGGGATCCACTGCCCTCCCCTGGTTAAATGTGCACTTATCCTCTAATCCCCTGGTCTACAGTGAGCTGCTCCTTGTGAGATCCACCATCCTCCCCAGATAAAAATGTGCACTTGTCCTCTAATACCCTGGTCTACAGTGAGCTGCTCCTTATGGGATCCACTGCCCTCCCCAGGTGAAATGTGCACGTGTCCTCTAATCCCCTCGTCTACGGTGAGCTGCTTCTTATGGGATCCACAGCTCTTCCCAGGTGAAATGTGCACTTGTCCTCTAATCCCCTGGTCTACGGTGAGCTGCTTCTTATGTGATCCACAGCTCTCCCCAGGTGAAATGTGCACTTGTCCTCTAATCCCCTGGTCTACAGTGAGCTGCTTCTTATGGAATCCACAGCTCTCCGCAGGTGAAATGTGCACTTGTCCTCTAATCCCCTGCTCTACAGTGAGCTGCTCCTTATTGGATCCACTGCTCTCCCCAGGTGAAATGTGCACTTGTCCTCTAATCCTCTGGTCTACAGTAAACTGCTTCTTATGGGATCCACAGCTCTCCCCAGGTGAAATGTCCACTTGTCCTCTAATCCCCTGGTCTACAGTGAGCTGCTCCTTGTGGGATCCACAGCCCTCCCCAGATGAAATGTGCACTTGTCCTCTAATCCACTGGTCTACAGTGAGCTTCTCCTTGTGGGATCCACAGCTCTCCCCAGGTGAAATGTGCACTTGCCCTCTAATCCCCTGGTCTACAGTGAGCTGCTCCTTGGATCCACTGCTCTCCCCAGGTGAAATGTGCACTTGTCCTCTAATCCCCTGGTCTATGGTGAGCTGCTTCTTATGGGATCCACAGCTCTCCCCAGGTGAAATGTGCACTTGTCCTCCAATCCCCTGGTCTACAGTGAGCTGCTTCTTATGGGATCCACAGCTCTCCCCAGGTGAAATGTGCACTTGTCCTCTAACCCCCTGGTTTAAAGTGAGCTGCTCCTTATTGGATCCACTGCTCTCCCCAGGTGAAATGTCCACTTGTCCTCTAATCCCCTGGTCTACAGTGAGCTGCTCCTTGTGGGATCCACTGCCCTCCCCAGGTGAAATTTGCACTTGTCCTCAAGTCCCCTGGTCTACAGTGAGCTGCTCCTTGTGGGATCCACATCCCTCCCCAGATGAAATGTGCACTTGTCCTCTAATCCACTGGTCTACAGTGAGCTTCTCCTTGTTGGATCCACTGCTCTCCCCAGGTGAAATGTGCGCTTGTCCTCTAATGCACTGATCTATGGTGAGCTGCTTCTTATGGGATCCACAGCTCTCCCCAGGTGAAATGTGCACTTGTCCTCTAATCTCCTGGTCTACAGTGAGCTGCTCCTTGTTGGATCCACTGCTCTCCCCAGGTGAAATGTGCAGTTGTCCTCTAATCCCCTGGTCTATGGTGAGCTGCTTCTTATGGGATCCACAGCTCTCCCCAGGTGAAATGTGCACTTGTCCTCTAATCCCCTGGTCTACAGTGAGCTGCGTCTTATAGAATTCACAGCTCTCCCCAGGTGAAATGTGCACTTGTCCTCCAATCCCCTGGTCTACAGTGAGCTGCTTCCTATGGAATCCACAGCTCTCTCCAGGTGAAATGTGCACTTGTCTTCTAATCCCCTGGTCTACGGTGAGCTGCTCTTTATTGGATCCACTGCTCTCCCCAGGTAAAATGCGCACTTGTCCACTAATCCTCTGGTCTACAGTGAGCTGCTTCTTATGGGATCCACAGCTCTCCCCAGGTGAAATGTGCACTTGTCCTCTAATCCCCTGGTCTACAGTGAGCTACTCCTAGTGGGATCCACAGCCCTCCCCAGGTGAAATGTGCACTTGTCCTCTAATCCCCTGGTCTACATTGAGCTACTCCTTGTGGGATCCACAGCTCTCCCCGGGTGAAATGTGCACTTGTCCTCTAATCCCCTGGTCTACAGTGAGCTGCTCCTTGTGGGATCCACAGCACTCCCCAGGTGAAATGTGCACTTGTCCTCTAGTCCCCTGGTCTACAATGATCTGCTCCGTGTGGGATCCACAGCCCTCTGCAGGTGAAATGTGCACTTCTCCTCTAATCCAGTGGTCTACAGTGAGCTGCTCCTTGTGGGATCCACAGCTCTCCCCAGCTGAAATGTGCACTTGTCCTCTAATCCCCTGCTCTACAGTGAGCTGCTTCTTATGGGATCCACAGCTCTCCCCAGGTGAAATGTGCACTTGTCCTCTAATCCCCTGGTCTACAGTGAGCTACTTCTTATGGAATCCACAGCTCTCCCCAGGTGAAATGTGCACTTGTCCTCTAATCCTCTGCTCTACAGTGAGCTGCTCCTTATTGGATCTACTGCTTTCCCCAGGTGAAATGTGCACTTGTCCTCTAATCCCCTGGTCTACAGTGAGCTGCTCCTTGTGGGATCCACTGCCCTCCCCTGGTGAAATGTGCACTTATCTTCTAATCCCCTGGTCTACAGTGAGCGGCTCCTTGTGAGATCCACCGTCCTCCCCAGATGAAATGTGCACTTGTCCTCTAATCCCCTGGTCTACAGTGAGCTGCTCCTTATGGGATCCACTGCCCTCCGCAGGTGAAATGTGCACTTGTCCTCTAATCCCCTGGTCTACAGTGAGCTGCTTCTTATAGGATCAACAGCTCTTCCCAGGTGAAGTGTGCACTAGTCCTCTAATCCCCTGGTCTACAGTGAGCTGCTCCTTGTGGGATCCACTGCCCTCCCCTGGTTAAATGTGCACTTATCCTCTAATCCCCTGGTCTACAGTGAGCTGCTCCTTGTGAGATCCACCGTCCTCCCCAGATAAAAATGTGCACTTGTCCTCTAATACCCTGGTCTACAGTGAGCTGCTCCTTATGGGATCCACTGCCCTCCCCAGGTTAAATGTGCACGTGTCCTCTAATCCCCTCGTCTACGGTGAGCTGCTTCTTATGGGATCCACAGCTTTTCCCAGGTGAAATGTGCACTTGTCCTCTAATCCCCTGGTCTACGGTGAGCTGCTTCTTATGTGATCCACAGCTCTCCCCAGGTGAAATGTGCACTTGTCCTCTAATCCCCTGGTCTACAGTGAGCTGCTTCTTATGGAATCCACAGCTCTCCCCAGGTGAAATGTGCACTTGTCCTCTAATCCCCTGCTCTACAGTGAGCTGCTCCTTATTGGATCCACTGCTCTCCCCAGGTGAAATGTGCACTTGTCCTCTAATCCTCTGGTCTACAGTAAACTGCTTCTTATGGGATCCACAGCTCTCCCCAGGTGAAATGTGCACTTGTCCTCTAATCCCCTGGTCTACAGTGAGCTACTCCTTATGGGATCTACAGCACTCCCCAGGTGAAATGTCCACTTGTCCTCTAATCCCCTGGTCTACAGTGAGCTGCTCCTTGTGGGATCCACTGCCCTCCCCAGGTGAAATGTGCACTTGTCCTCTAATCCCCTGGTCTACAGTGAGCTGCTCCTTGTGGGATCCACTGCCCTCCCCAGGTGAAATGTGCACTTGTCCTCTAGTCCCCTGGTCTACAGTGAGCTGCTCCTTGTGGGATCCACAGCCCTCCCCAGATGAAATGTGCACTTGTCCTCTAATCCACTGGTCTACAGTGAGCTTCTCCTTGTGGGATCCACAGCTCTCCCCAGGTGAAATGTGCACTTGCCCTCTAATCCCCTGGTCTACAGTGAGCTGCTCCTTGGATCCACTGCTCTCCCCAGGTGAAATGTGCACTTGTCCTCTAATCCCCTGGTCTATGGTGAGCTGCTTCTTATGGGATCCACAGCTCTCCCCAGGTGAAATGTGCACTTGTCCTCCAATCCCCTGGTCTACAGTGAGCTGCTTCTTATGGAATCCACAGCTCTCCCCAGGTGAAATGTGCACTTGTCCTCTAACCCCCTGGTCTACAGCGAGCTGCTCCTTATTGGATCCACTGCTCTCCCCAGGTGAAATGTGCACTTGTCCTCTAATCCTCTGGTCTACAGTGAGCTGCTTCTTATGAGATCCACAGCTCTCCCCAGGTGAAATGTGCACTTGTCCTCTAATCCCCTGGTCTACAGTGAGCTACTCCTTGTGGGATCCACAGCTCTCCCCAGGTGAAATGTGCACTTGTCCTCTAATCCCCTGGTCTACAGTGAGCTGCTCCTTGTGGGATCCACAGCACTCCCCAGGTGAAATTTGCACTTGTCCTCTAGTCCCCTGGTCTACAATGAGCTGCTCCTTGTGAGATCCACTGTCCTCCCCAGATGAAATGTGCACTTGTCCTCTAATACCCTGGTCTACAGTGAGCTGCTCCTTATGGGATCCAGTGCCCTCCCCAGGTGAAATGTGCACTTGTCCTCTAATCCCCTGGTCTACCGTGAGCTGCTTCTTATGGGATTCACAGCTCTTCCCTGGTGAAATGTGCACTTGTCCTCTAATCCCCTGGTCTAAGGTGAGCTGCTTCTTATGGGATCCACAGCTCTCCCCAGATGAAATGTGCACTTGTCCTCTAATCCCCTGGTCTACAGTGAGCTGCTCCTTGTGGGATCCACAGCACTCCCCAGGTGAAATTTAAACTTGTCCTCTAGTCCCCTGGTCTACAGTGAGCTGCTCCTTGTGGGATCCACTGCCCTCCCCAGGTGAAATGTGCACTTGTCTTCTAATCCCCTGGTCTACAGTGAGCTGCTCCTTGTGGGATCCACTGCCCTCCCCAGGTGAAATGTGCACTTGTCCTCTAGTCCCCTGGTCTACAGTGAGCTGCTCCTTGTGGGATCCACAGCCCTCCCCAGATGAAATGTGCACTTGTCCTCCAATCCACTGGTCTACAGTGAGCTTCTCCTTGTGGGATCCACAGCTCTCCCCAGGTGAAATGTGCACTTGCCCTCTAATCCCCTGGTCTACAGTGAGCTGCTCCTTGGATCCACTGCTCTCCCCAGGTGAAATGTGCACATCTCCTCTAATCCAGTGGTCTACAGTGAGCTGCTCCTTGTGGGATCCACAGCTCTCTCCAGGTGGTTTGTGCACTTCTCCTCTAATCCCCTGGTCTATGGTGAGCTGCTTCTTATGGGATCCACAGCTCTCCCCAGGTGAAATGTGCACTTGTCCTCTAATCCCCTGGTCTACAGTGAGCTGCGTCTTATGGAATCCACAGCTCTCCCCAGGTGAAATGTGCACTTATCCTCCAATCCCCTGGTCTACAGTGAGCTGCTCCTTATGGAATCCACAGCTCTCCCCAGGTGAAATGTGCACTTGTCCTCTAATCCCCTGGTCTACAGTGAGCTGCTCCTTATTGGATCCACTGCTCTCCCCAGGTGAAATGTGCACTTGTCCTCTAATCCCCTGGTCTACAGTGAGCTACTCCTTATGGGATCCACAGCACTCCCCAGGTGAAATGTCCACTTGTCCTCTAATCCCCTGGTCTATAGTGAGCTGCTCCTTGTGGGATCCACAGCTCTCCCCAGGTGAAATGTGCACTTGTCCTCTAATCCCCTGGTCTACAGTGAGCTGCTCCTTGTGGGATCCACTGCCCTCCCCAGGTGAAATGTGCACTTGTCCTCTAGTCCCCTGGTCTACAGTGAGCTGCTCCTTGTGGGATCCACAGCCCTCCCCAGATGAAATGTGCACTTGTCCTCTAATCCACTGGTCTACAGTGAGCTTCTCCTTGTGGGATCCACAGCTCTCCCCAGGTGAAATGTGCACTTGCCCTCTAATCCCCTGGTCTACAGTGAGCTGCTCCTTGGATCCACTGCTCTCCCCAGGTGAAATGTGCACTTGTCCTCTAATCCCCTGGTCTATGGTGAGCTGCTTCTTATGGGATCCACAGCTCTCCCCAGGTGAAATGTGCACTTGTCCTCTAATCCCCTGGTCTACAGTGAGCTGCGACTTATGGAATCCACAGCTCTCCCCAGGTGAAATGTGCACTTGTCCTCCAATCCCCTGGTCTACAGTGAGCTGCTTCTTATGGAATCCACAGCTCTCCCCAGGTGAAATGTGCACTTGTCCTCTAACCCCCTGGTCTACAGTGAGCTGCTCCTTATTGGATCCACTGCTCTCCCCAGGTGAAATGTGCACTTGTCCTCTAATCCTCTGGTCTACAGTGAGCTGCTTCTTATGGGATCCACAGCTCTCCCCAGGTGAAATGTGCACTTGTCCTCTAATCCCCTGGTCTACAGTGAGCTACTCCTTGTGGGATCCACAGCTCTCCCCAGGTGAAATGTGCACTTGTCCTCTAATCCCCTGGTCTACAGTGAGCTGCTCCTTGTGGGATCCACAGCACTCCCCAGGTGAAATTTGCACTTGTCCTCTAGTCCCCTGTTCTACAATGAGCTGTTCCATGTGGGATCCACAGCCCTCCGCAGGTGAAATGTGCACTTCTCCTCTAATCCAGTGGTCTACAGTGAGCTGCTCCTTGTGGGATCCACAGTTCTCCCCAGGTGAAATGTGCACTTGTCCTCTAATCCCCTGCTCTACGGTGAGCTGCTTCTTATGGGATCCACAGCTCTCCCCAGGTGAAATGTGCACTTGTCCTCTAATCGCCTGGTCTACAGTGAGCTGCTTCTTATGGAATCCACAGCTCTCCCCAGGTGAAATGTGCACTTCTCCCCTAATCCCCTGCTCTACAGTGAGCTGCTCCTTATTGGATCTACTGCTCTCCCCAGGTGAAATGTGCACTTGTCCTCTAATCCCCTGGTCTACAGTGAGCTGCTCCTTGTGGGATCCACTGCCCTCCCCTGGTGAAATGTGCACTTATCCTCTAATCCCCTGGTCTACAGTGAGCTGCTCCTTGTGGGATCCACAGTCCTCCCCAGATGAAATGTGCACTTGTCCTCTAATCCCCTGGTCTACAGTGAGCTGCTCCTTATGGGATCCACTGCCCTCCCCAGGTGAAATGTGCACTTGTCCTCTAATCCCCTGGTCTACAGTGAGCTACTTCTTATGGGATCCACAGCTCTTCCCAGGTGAAATGTGCATTTGTCCTCTAATCCCCTGGTCTACAGTGAGCTGCTCCTTGTGGGATCCACTGCCCCCCCTGGTGAAATGTGCACTTATCCTCTAATCCCCTGGTCTACAGTGAGCTGCTCCTTGTGAGATCCACCGTCCTCCCCAGATGAAATGTGCACTTGTCCTCTAATACCCTGGTCTACAGTGATTTGCTACTTATGAGATCCATTGCCCTCCCCAGGTGAAATGTGCACTTGTCCTCTAATCCCCTGGTCTACGGTGAGCTGCTTCTTATGGGATTCACAGCTCTTCCCTGGTGAAATGTGCACTTGTCCTCTAATCCCCTGGTCTACGGTGAGCTGCTTCTTATGGGATCCACAGCTCTCCCCAGGTGAAATGTGCACTTGTCCTCTAATCCCCTGGTCTACAGTGAGCTGCTCCTCGTGGGATCCACAGCACTCCCCAGGTGAAATTTGCACTTGTCCTCTAATCCCCTGGTCTACAGTGAGCTGCTCCTTGTGGGATCCACTGCCCTCCCCAGGTGAAATGTGCACTTGTCTTCTAATCCCCTGGTCTACAGTGAGCTGCTCCTTGTGGGATCCACTGCCCTCCCCAGGTGAAATGTGCACTTGTCCTCTAGTCCCCTGGTCTACAGTGAGCTGCTCCTTGTGGGATCCACAGCCCTCCCCAGATGAAATGTGCACTTGTCCTCCAATCCACTGGTCTACAGTGAGCTTCTCCTTGTGGGATCCACAGCTCTCCCCAGGTGAAATGTGCACTTGCCCTCTAATCCCCTGGTCTACAGTGAGCTGCTCCTTGGATCCACTGCTCTCCCCAGGTGAAATGTGCACTTTTCCTCTAATCCAGTGGTCTACAGTGAGCTGCTCCTTGTGGGATCCACAGCTCTCCCCAGGTGAAATGTGCACTTGTCCTCTAATCCCCTGGTCTATGGTGAGCTGCTTCTTATGGGAACCACAGCTCTCCCCAGGTGAAATGTGCACTTGTCCTCTAATCCCCTGGTCTACAGTGAGCTGCTTCTTATGGAATCCAGAGCTCTCCCCAGGTGAAATGTGCACTTATCCTCCAATCCCCTGGTCTACAGTGAGCTGCTTCTTATGGAATCCACAGCTCTCCCCAGGTGAAATGTGCACTTGTCCTCTAATCCCCTGGTCTACAGTGAGCTGCTCCTTGTGGGATCCACTGCTCTCCCCAGGTGAAATGTGCACTTGTCCTCTAATCCCCTGGTCTACAGTGAGCTACTCCTTATGGGATCCACAGCACTCCCCAGGTGAAATGTTCACTTGTCCTCTAATCCCCTGGTCTATAGTGAGCTGCTCCTTGTGGGATCCACTGCCCTCCCCAGGTGAAATGTGCACTTGTCCTCTAATCCCCTGGTCTACAGTGAGCTGCTCCTTGTGGGATCCACTGCCCTCCCCAGGTGAAATGTGCACTTGTCCTCTAGTCCCCTGGTCTACAGTGAGCTGCTCCTTGTGGGATCCACAGCCCTCCCCAGATGAAATGTGCACTTGTCCTCTAATCCACTGGTCTACAGTGAGCTTCTCCTTGTGGGATCCACAGCTCTCCCCAGGTGAAATGTGCACTTGCCCTCTAATCCCCTGGTCTACAGTGAGCTGCTCCTTGGATCCACTGCTCTCCCCAGGTGAAATGTGCACTTGTCCTCTAATCCCCTGGTCTATGGTGAGCTGCTTCTTATGGAATCCACAGCTCTCCCCAGGTGAAATGTGCACTTGTCCTCCAATCCCCTGGTCTACAGTGAGCTGCTTCTTATGGAATCCACAGCTCTCCCCAGGTGAAATGTGCACTTGTCCTCTAAACCCCTGGTCTACAGTGAGCTGCTCCTTATTGGATCCACAGCTCTCCCCAGGTGAAATGTGCACTTGTCCTCTAATCCTCTGGTCTACAGTGAGCTGCTTCTTATGGGATCCACAGCTCTCCCCAGGTGAAATGTGCACTTGTCCTCTAATCCCCTGGTCTACAGTGAGCTACTCCTTGTGGGATCCACAGCTCTCCCCAGGTGAAATGTGCACTTGTCCTCTAATCCCCTGGTCTACAGTGAGCTGCTCCTTGTGGGATCCACAGCACTCCCCAGGTGAAATTTGCACTTGTCCTCTAGTCCCCTGTTCTACAATGAGCTGTTCCATGTGGGATCCACAGCCCTCCGCAGGTGAAATGTGCACTTCTCCTCTAATCCAGTGGTCTACAGTGAGCTGCTCCTTGTGGGATCCACAGTTCTCCCCAGGTGAAATGTGCACTTGTCCTCTAATCCCCTGCTCTACGGTGAGCTGTTTCTTATGGGACCCACAGCTCTCCCCAGGTGAAATGTGCACTTGTCCTCTAATCGCCTGGTCTACAGTGAGCTGCTTCTTATGGAATCCACAGCTCTCCCCAGGTGAAATGTGCACTTCTCCCCTAATCCCCTGCTCTACAGTGAGCTGCTCCTTATTGGATCTACTGCTCTCCCCAGGTGAAATGTGCACTTGTCCTCTAATCCCCTGGTCTACAGTGAGCTGCTCCTTGTGGGATCCACTGCCCTCCCCTGGTGAAATGTGCACTTATCCTCTAATCCCCTGGTCTACAGTGAGCTGCTCCTTGTGAGATCCACCGTCCTCCCCAGATGAAATGTGCACTTGTCCTCTAATCCCCTGGTCTACAGTGAGCTGCTCCTTATGGGATCCACTGCCCTCCCCAGGTGAAATGTGTACTTGTCCTCTAATCCCCTGGTCTACAGTGAGCTACTTCTTATGGGATCCACAGCTCTTCCCAGGTGAAATGTGCATTTGTCCTCTAATCCCCTGGTCTACAGTGAGCTGCTCCTTGTGGGATCCACTTCCCCCCCTGGTGAAATGTGCACTTATCCTCTAATCCCCTGGTCTACAGTGAGCTGCTCCTTGTGAGATCCACCGTCCTCCCCAGATGAAATGTGCACTTGTCCTCTAATACCCTGGTCTACAGTGATTTGCTACTTATGAGATCCATTGCCCTCCCCAGGTGAAATGTGCACTTGTCCTCTAATCCCATGGTCTACGGTGAGCTGCTTCTTATGGGATTCACAGCTCTTCCCTGGTGAAATGTGCACTTGTCCTCTAATCCCCTGGTCTACGGTGAGCTGCTTCTTATGGGATCCACAGCTCTCCCCAGGTGAAATGTGCACTTGTCCTCTAATCCCCTGGTCTACAGTGAGCTGCTCCTCGTGGGATCCACAGCACTCCCCAGGTGAAATTTGCACTTGTCCTCTAATCCCCTGGTCTACAGTGAGCTGCTCCTTGTGGGATCCACTGCCCTCCCCAGGTGAAATATGCACTTGTCTTCTAATCCCCTGGTCTACAGTGAGCTGCTCCTTGTGGGATCCACTGCCCTCCCCAGGTGAAATGTGCACTTGTCCTCTAGTCCCGTGGTCTACAGTGAGCTGCTCCTTGTGGGATCCACAGCCCTCCCCAGATGAAATGTGCACTTGTCCTCCAATCCACTGGTCTACAGTGAGCTTCTCCTTGTGGGATCCACAGCTCTCCCCAGGTGAAATGTGCACTTGCCCTCTAATCCCCTGGTCTACAGTGAGCTGCTCCTTGGATCCACTGCTCTCCCCAGGTGAAATGTGCACTTTTCCTCTAATCCAGTGGTCTACAGTGAGCTGCTCCTTGTGGGATCCACAGCTCTCCCCAGGTGAAATGTGCACTTGTCCTCTAATCCCCTGGTCTATGGTGAGCTGCTTCTTATGGGATCCACAGCTCTCCCCAGGTGAAATGTGCACTTGTCCTCTAATCCCCTGGTCTACAGTGAGCTGCGTCTTATGGAATCCACAGCTCTCCCCAGGTGAAATGTGCACTTATCCTCCAATCCCCTGGTCTACAGTGAGCTGCTTCTTATGGAATCCACAGCTCTCCCCAGGTGAAATGTGCACTTGTCCTCTAATCCCCTGGTCTACAGTGAGCTGCTCCTTATTGGATCCACTGCTCTCCCCAGGTGAAATGTGCACTTGTCCTCTAATCCTCTGGTCTACAGTGAGCTGCTGCTTGGATCCACTGCTCTCCCCAGGTGAAATGTGCACTTCTCCTCTAATCCCCTGGTCTACAGTGAGCTGCGCCTTATTGGATCCACTGCTCTCCCCAGGTGAAATGTGCACTTGTCCTCTAATCCCCTGGTCTACAGTGAGCTGCTCCTTGGATCCACTGCTCTCCCCAGGTGAAATGTGCACTTCTCCTCTAATCCCCTGGTCTACAGTGAGCTGCTCCTTATTGGATCCACTGCTCTCCCCAGGTGAAATGTGCACTTGTCCTCTAATCCCCTGGTCTACAGTGAGCTGCTCCTTGGATCCACTGCTCTCCCCAGATGAAATGTGCAATTCTCCTCTAATCCCCTGGTCTACAGTGAGCTGCTCCTTATTGGATCCACTGCTCTCCCCAGGTGAAATGTGCACTTGTCCTCTAATCCCCTGGTCTACAGTGAGCTGCTCCTTGGATCCACTGCTCTCCCCAGGTGAAATGTGCACTTCTCCTCTAATCCCCTGGTCTACAGTGAGCTGCTCCTTATTGGATCCACTGCTCTCCCCAGGTGAAATGTGCACTTGTCCTCTAATCCCCTGGTCTACAGTGAGCTGCTCCTTGGATCCACTGCTCTCCCCAGGTGAAATGTGCACTTCTCCTCTAATCCCCTGGTCTACAGTGAGCTGCTCCTTATTGGATCCACTGCTCTCCCCAGGTGAAATGTGCACTTGTCCTCTAATCCCCTGGTCTACAGTGAGCTGCTCCTTGGATCCACTGCTCTCCCCAGGTGAAATGTGCACTTCTCCTCTAATCCCCTGGTCTACAGTGAGCTGCTCCTTATTGGATCCACTGCTCTCCCCAGGTGAAATGTGCACTCATGTGGGATCCACAGCTCTCCCCAGGTGAAATGTGCACTTGTCCTCTAATCCCCTGGTCTACAGTGAGCTACTCCTTGTGGGATCCACAGCTCTCCCAAGGTGAAATGTGCACTTGTCCTCTAATCCCCTGGTCTACAGTGAGCTGCTCCTTATTGGATCCACTGCTCTCCCCAGGTGAAATGTGCACTTGTCCTCTAATCCCCTGGTCTACAGTGAGCTGCTCCTTGGATCCACTGCTCTCCCCAGGTGAAATGTGCACTTGTCCTCTAATCCCCTGGTCTATGGTGAGCTGCTTCTTATGGAATCCACAGCTCTCCCCAGGTGAAATGTGCACTTGTCCTCCAATCCCCTGGTCTACAGTGAGCTGCTTCTTATGGAATCCACAGCTCTCCCCAGGTGAAATGTGCACTTGTCCTCTAACCCCCTGGTCTACAGTGAGCTGCTCCTTATTGGATCCACTGCTCTCCCCAGGTGAAATGTGCACTTGTCCTCTAATCCTCTGGTCTACAGTGAGCTGCTTCTTATGGGATCCACAGCTCTCCCCAGGTGAAATGTGCACTTGTCCTCTAATCCCCTGGTCTACAGTGAGCTACTCCTTGTGGGATCCACAGCTCTCCCCAGGTGAAATGTGCACTTGTCCTCTAATCCCCTGGTCTACAGTGAGCTGCTCCTTGTGGGATCCACAGCACTCCCCAGGTGAAATTTGCACTTGTCCTCTAGTCCCCTGTTCTACAATGAGCTGTTCCATGTGGGATCCACAGCCCTCCGCAGGTGAAATGTGCACTTCTCCTCTAATCCAGTGGTCTACAGTGAGCTGCTCCTTGTGGGATCCACAGTTCTCCCCAGGTGAAATGTGCACTTGTCCTCTAATCCCCTGCTCTACGGTGAGCTGCTTCTTATGGGACCCACAGCTCTCCCCAGGTGAAATGTGCACTTGTCCTCTAATCGCCTGGTCTACAGTGAGCTGCTTCTTATGGAATCCAAAGCTCTCCCCAGGTGAAATGTGCACTTCTCCCCTAATCCCCTGCTCTACAGTGAGCTGCTCCTTATTGGATCTACTGCTCTCCCCAGGTGAAATGTGCACTTGTCCTCTAATCCCCTGGTCTACAGTGAGCTGCTCCTTGTGGGATCCACTGCCCTCCCCTGGTGAAATGTGCACTTATCCTCTAATCCCCTGGTCTACAGTGAGCTGCTCCTTGTGAGATCCACCGTCCTCCCCAGATGAAATGTGCACTTGTCCTCTAATCCCCTGGTCTACAGTGAGCTGCTCCTTATGGGATCCACTGCCCTCCCCAGGTGAAATGTGTACTTGTCCTCTAATCCCCTGGTCTACAGTGAGCTACTTCTTATGGGATCCACAGCTCTTCCCAGGTGAAATGTGCATTTGTCCTCTAATCCCCTGGTCTACAGTGAGCTGCTCCTTGTGGGATCCACTTCCCCCCCTGGTGAAATGTGCACTTATCCTCTAATCCCCTGGTCTACAGTGAGCTGCTTCTTATGGGATCC
The DNA here is from genome assembly GCF_027579735.1 of Bombina bombina. Classification (NCBI taxonomy): domain Eukaryota; kingdom Metazoa; phylum Chordata; class Amphibia; order Anura; family Bombinatoridae; genus Bombina; species Bombina bombina. Next base: position 25,268 of record NW_026511166.1, on the reverse strand, counting down.
ACAGCTCTCCCCAGATGAAATGTGCACTTGTCCTCTAATACCCTGGTCTACAGTGATTTGCTACTTATGAGATCCATTGCCCTCCCCAGGTGAAATGTGCACTTGTCCTCTAATCCCATGGTCTACGGTGAGCTGCTTCTTATGGGATTCACAGCTCTTCCCTGGTGAAATGTGCACTTGTCCTCTAATCCCCTGGTCTACGGTGAGCTGCTTCTTATGGGATCCACAGCTCTCCCCAGGTGAAATGTGCACTTGTCCTCTAATCCCCTGGTCTACAGTGAGCTGCTCCTCGTGGGATCCACAGCACTCCCCAGGTGAAATTTGCACTTGTCCTCTAATCCCCTGGTCTACAGTGAGCTGCTCCTTGTGGGATCCACTGCCCTCCCCAGGTGAAATATGCACTTGTCTTCTAATCCCCTGGTCTACAGTGAGCTGCTCCTTGTGGGATCCACTGCCCTCCCCAGGTGAAATGTGCACTTGTCCTCTAGTCCCGTGGTCTACAGTGAGCTGCTCCTTGTGGGATCCACAGCCCTCCCCAGATGAAATGTGCACTTGTCCTCCAATCCACTGGTCTACAGTGAGCTTCTCCTTGTGGGATCCACAGCTCTCCCCAGGTGAAATGTGCACTTGCCCTCTAATCCCCTGGTCTACAGTGAGCTGCTCCTTGGATCCACTGCTCTCCCCAGGTGAAATGTGCACTTTTCCTCTAATCCAGTGGTCTACAGTGAGCTGCTCCTTGTGGGATCCACAGCTCTCCCCAGGTGAAATGTGCACTTGTCCTCTAATCCCCTGGTCTATGGTGAGCTGCTTCTTATGGGATCCACAGCTCTCCCCAGGTGAAATGTGCACTTGTCCTCTAATCCCCTGGTCTACAGTGAGCTGCGTCTTATGGAATCCACAGCTCTCCCCAGGTGAAATGTGCACTTATCCTCCAATCCCCTGGTCTACAGTGAGCTGCTTCTTATGGAATCCACAGCTCTCCCCAGGTGAAATGTGCACTTGTCCTCTAATCCCCTGGTCTACAGTGAGCTGCTCCTTATTGGATCCACTGCTCTCCCCAGGTGAAATGTGCACTTGTCCTCTAATCCTCTGGTCTACAGTGAGCTGCTGCTTGGATCCACTGCTCTCCCCAGGTGAAATGTGCACTTCTCCTCTAATCCCCTGGTCTACAGTGAGCTGCTCCTTATTGGATCCACTGCTCTCCCCAGGTGAAATGTGCACTTGTCCTCTAATCCCCTGGTCTACAGTGAGCTGCTCCTTGGATCCACTGCTCTCCCCAGGTGAAATGTGCACTTCTCCTCTAATCCCCTGGTCTACAGTGAGCTGCTCCTTATTGGATCCACTGCTCTCCCCAGGTGAAATGTGCACTTGTCCTCTAATCCCCTGGTCTACAGTGAGCTGCTCCTTGGATCCACTGCTCTCCCCAGGTGAAATGTGCACTTCTCCTCTAATCCCCTGGTCTACAGTGAGCTGCTCCTTATTGGATCCACTGCTCTCCCCAGGTGAAATGTGCACTTGTCCTCTAATCCCCTGGTCTACAGTGAGCTGCTCCTTGGATCCACTGCTCTCCCCAGGTGAAATGTGCACTTCTCCTCTAATCCCCTGGTCTACAGTGAGCTGCTCCTTATTGGATCCACTGCTCTCCCCAGGTGAAATGTGCACTTGTCCTCTAATCCCCTGGTCTACAGTGAGCTGCTCCTTGGATCCACTGCTCTCCCCAGGTGAAATGTGCACTTCTCCTCTAATCCCCTGGTCTACAGTGAGCTGCTCCTTATTGGATCCACTGCTCTCCCCAGGTGAAATGTGCACTTGTCCTCTAATCCCCTGGTCTACAGTGAGCTGCTCCTTGGATCCACTGCTCTCCCCAGGTGAAATGTGCACTTCTCCTCTAATCCCCTGGTCTACAGTGAGCTGCTCCTTATTGGATCCACTGCTCTCCCCAGGTGAAATGTGCACTCATGTGGGATCCACAGCTCTCCCCAGGTGAAATGTGCACTTGTCCTCTAATCCCCTGGTCTACAGTGAGCTACTCCTTGTGGGATCCACAGCTCTCCCAAGGTGAAATGTGCACTTGTCCTCTAATCCCCTGGTCTACAGTGAGCTGCTCCTTGTGGGTTCCACAGCACTCCCCAGGTGAAATTTGCACTTGTCCTCTAGTCCCCTGGTCTACAATGAGCTGCTCCATGTGGGATCCACAGCCCTCCGCAGGTGAAATGTGCACTTCTCCTCTAATCCAGTGGTCTACAGTGAGCTGCTCCTTGTAGGATCCACAGCTCTCCCCAGGTGAAATGTGCACTTGTCCTCTAATCCGCTGCTCTACGGTGAGCTGCTTCTTATGGGACCCACAGCTCTCCCCAGGTGAAATGTGCACTTGACCTCTAATCGCCTGGTCTACAGTGAGCTGCTTCTTATGGAATCCACAGCTCTCCCCAGGTGAAATGTGCACTTCTCCTCTAATCCCCTGCTCTACAGTGAGCTGCTCCTTATTGGATCTACTGCTCTCCCCAGGTGAAATGTGCACTTGTCCTCTAATCCCCTGGTCTACAGTGAGCTGCTCCTTGTGGGATCCACTGCCCTCCCCTGGTGAAATGTGCACTTATCCTCTAATCCCCTGGTCTACAGTGAGCTGCACCGTCCTCCCCGATGAAATGTGCACTTGTCCTGTAATCCCCTGGTCTACAGTGAGCTGCTCCTTATGGGATCCACTGCCCTCCCCAGGTGAAATGTGCACTTGTCCTCTAGTCCACTGGTCTACAATGAGCTGCTCCATGTGGGATCCACAGCCCTCCGCAGGTGAAATGTGCACTTCTCCTCTAATTAAGTGGTCTACAGTGAGCTGCTCCTTATGGGATCCACAGCTCTCCCCAGGTGAAATGTGCACTTGTCCTCTAATCCCCTGCTCTACGGTGAGCTGCTTCTTATGGGACCCACAGTTCTCCCCAGGTGAAATGTGCACTTGTCCTCTAATCGCCTGGTCTACAGTGAGCTGCTTCTTATGGAATCCACAGCTCTCCCCAGGTGAAATGTGCACTTGTCCTCTAATCCCCTGGTCTACAGTGAGCTGCTTCTTATGGAATCCACAGCTCTCCCCAGGTGAAATGTGCACTTGTCCTCTAATCCCCTGGTCTACAGTGAGCTGCTCCTTATTGGATCCACTGCTCTCCCCAGGTGAAATGTGCACTTGTCCTCTAATCCCATGGTCTACAGTGAGCTACTCCTTATGGGATCCACAGCACTCCCCAGGTGAAATGTTCACTTGTCCTCTAATCCCCTGGTCTATAGTGAGCTGCTCCTTGTGGGATCCACTGCCCTCCCCAGGTGAAATGTGCACTTGTCCTCTAATCCCCTGGTCTACAGTGAGCTGCTCCTTGTGGGATCCACTGCCCTCCCCAGGTGAAATGTGCACTTGTCCTCTAGTCCCCTGGTCTACAGTGAGCTGCTCCTTGTGGGATCCACAGCCCTCCCCAGATGAAATGTGCACTTGTCCTCTAATCCACTGGTCTACAGTGAGCTTCTCCTTGTGGGATCCACAGCTCTCCCCAGGTGAAATGTGCACTTGCCCTCTAATCCCCTGGTCTACAGTGAGCTGCTCCTTGGATCCACTGCTCTCCCCAGGTGAAATGTGCACTTGTCCTCTAATCCCCTGGTCTATGGTGAGCTGCTTCTTATGGAATCCACAGCTCTCCCCAGGTGAAATGTGCACTTGTCCTCCAATCCCCTGGTCTACAGTGAGCTGCTTCTTATGGAATCCACAGCTCTCCCCAGGTGAAATGTGCACTTGTCCTCTAACCCCCTGGTCTACAGTGAGCTGCTCCTTATTGGATCCACTGCTCTCCCCAGGTGAAATGTGCACTTGTCCTCAAATCCTCTGGTCTACAGTGAGCTGCTTCTTATGGGATCCACAGCTCTCCCCAGGTGAAATGTGCACTTGTCCTCTAATCCCCTGGTCTACAGTGAGCTACTCCTTGTGGGATCCACAGCTCTCCCCAGGTGAAATGTGCACTTGTCCTCTAATCCCCTGGTCTACAGTGAGCTGCTCCTTGTGGGATCCACAGCACTCCCCAGGTGAAATTTGCACTTGTCCTCTAGTCCCCTGTTCTACAATGAGCTGTTCCATGTGGGATCCACAGCCCTCCGCAGGTGAAATGTGCACTTCTCCTCTAATCCAGTGGTCTACAGTGAGCTGCTCCTTGTGGGATCCACAGTTCTCCCCAGGTGAAATGTGCACTTGTCCTCTAATCCCCTGCTCTACGGTGAGCTGCTTCTTATGGGACCCACAGCTCTCCCCAGGTGAAATGTGCACTTGTCCTCTAATCGCCTGGTCTACAGTGAGCTGCTTCTTATGGAATCCACAGCTCTCCCCAGGTGAAATGTGCACTTCTCCCCTAATCCCCTGCTCTACAGTGAGCTGCTCCTTATTGGATCTACTGCTCTCCCCAGGTGAAATGTGCACTTGTCCTCTAATCCCCTGGTCTACAGTGAGCTGCTCCTTGTGGGATCCACTGCCCTCCCCTGGTGAAATGTGCACTTATCCTCTAATCCCCTGGTCTACAGTGAGCTGCTCCTTGTGAGATCCACCGTCCTCCCCAGATGAAATGTGCACTTGTCCTCTAATCCCCTGGTCTACAGTGAGCTGCTCCTTATGGGATCCACTGCCCTCCCCAGGTGAAATGTGCACTTGTCCTCTAATCCCCTGGTCTACAGTGAGCTACTTCTTATGGGATCCACAGCTCTTCCCAGGTGAAATGTGCATTTGTCCTCTAAGCCCCTGGTCTACAGTGAGCTGCTCCTTGTGGGATCCACTTCCCCCCCTGGTGAAATGTGCACTTATCCTCTAATCCCCTGGTCTACAGTGAGCTTCTCCTTGTGAGATCCACCGTCCTCCCCAGATGAAATGTGCACTTGTCCTCTAATACCCTGGTCTACAGTGATTTGCTACTTATGAGATCCATTGCCCTCCCCAGGTGAAATGTGCACTTGTCCTCTAATCCCATGGTCTACGGTGAGCTGCTTCTTATGGGATTCACAGCTCTTCCCTGGTGAAATGTGCACTTGTCCTCTAATCCCCTGGTCTACGGTGAGCTGCTTCTTATGGGATCCACAGCTCTCCCCAGGTGAAATGTGCACTTGTCCTCTAATCCCCTGGTCTACAGTGAGCTGCTCCTCGTGGGATCCACAGCACTCCCCAGGTGAAATTTGCACTTGTCCTCTAATCCCCTGGTCTACAGTGAGCTGCTCCTTGTGGGATCCACTGCCCTCCCCAGGTGAAATGTGCACTTGTCTTCTAATCCCCTGGTCTACAGTGAGCTGCTCCTTGTGGGATCCACTGCCCTCCCCAGGTGAAATGTGCACTTGTCCTCTAGTCCCCTGGTCTACAGTGAGCTGCTCCTTGTGGGATCCACAGCCCTCCCCAGATGAAATGTGCACTTGTCCTCCAATCCACTGGTCTACAGTGAGCTTCTCCTTCTGGGATCCACAGCTCTCCCCAGGTGAAATGTGCACTTGCCCTCTAATCCCCTGGTCTACAGTGAGCTGCTCCTTGGATCCACTGCTCTCCCCAGGTGAAATGTGCACTTTTCCTCTAATCCAGTGGTCTACAGTGAGCTGCTCCTTGTGGGATCCACAGCTCTCCCCAGGTGAAATGTGCACTTGTCCTCTAATCCCCTGGTCTACAGTGAGCTGCTTCTTATGGGATCCACAGCTCTCCCCAGGTGAAATGTGCACTTGTCCTCTAATCCCCTGGTCTACAGTGAGCTGCGTCTTATGGAATCCACAGCTCTCCCCAGGTGAAATGTGCACTTATCCTCCAATCCCCTGGTCTACAGTGAGCTGCTTCTTATGGAATCCACAGCTCTCCCCAGGTGAAATGTGCACTTGTCCTCTAATCCCCTGGTCTACAGTGAGCTGCTCCTTATTGGATCCACTGCTCTCCCCAGGTGAAATGTGCACTTGTCCTCTAATCCTCTGGTCTACAGTGAGCTGCTGCTTGGATCCACTGCTCTCCCCAGGTGAAATGTGCACTTCTCCTCTAATCCCCTGGTCTACAGTGAGCTGCTCCTTATTGGATCCACTGCTCTCCCCAGGTGAAATGTGCACTTGTCCTCTAATCCCCTGGTCTACAGTGAGCTGCTCCTTGGATCCACTGCTCTCCCCAGGTGAAATGTGCACTTCTCCTCTAATCCCCTGGTCTACAGTGAGCTGCTCCTTATTGGATCCACTGCTCTCCCCAGGTGAAATGTGCACTTGTCCTCTAATCCCCTGGTCTACAGTGAGCTGCTCCTTGGATCCACTGCTCTCCCCAGGTGAAATGTGCACTTCTCCTCTAATCCCCTGGTCTACAGTGAGCTGCTCCTTATTGGATCCACTGCTCTCCCCAGGTGAAATGTGCACTTGTCCTCTAATCCCCTGGTCTACAGTGAGCTGCTCCTTGGATCCACTGCTCTCCCCAGGTGAAATGTGCACTTCTCCTCTAATCCCCTGGTCTACAGTGAGCTGCTCCTTATTGGATCCACTGCTCTCCCCAGGTGAAATGTGCACTTGTCCTCTAATCCCCTGGTCTACAGTGAGCTGCTCCTTGGATCCACTGCTCTCCCCAGGTGAAATGTGCACTTCTCCTCTAATCCCCTGGTCTACAGTGAGCTGCTCCTTATTGGATCCACAGCTCTCCCCAGGTGAAATGTGCACTTGTCCTCTAATCCCCTGGTCTACAGTGAGCTGCTCCTTGGATCCACTGCTCTCCCCAGGTGAAATGTGCACTTCTCCTCTAATCCCCTGGTCTACAGTGAGCTGCTCCTTATTGGATCCACTGCTCTCCCCAGGTGAAATGTGCACTCATGTGGGATCCACAGCTCTCCCCAGGTGAAATGTGCACTTGTCCTCTAATCCCCTGGTCTACAGTGAGCTACTCCTTGTGGGATCCACAGCTCTCCCAAGGTGAAATGTGCACTTGTCCTCTAATCCCCTGGTCTACAGTGAGCTGCTCCTTGTGGGTTCCACAGCACTCCCCAGGTGAAATTTGCACTTGTCCTCTAGTCCCCTGGTCTACAATGAGCTGCTCCATGTGGGATCCACAGCCCTCCGCAGGTGAAATGTGCACTTCTCCTCTAACCCAGTGGTCTACAGTGAGCTGCTCCTTGTAGGATCCACAGCTCTCCCCAGGTGAAATGTGCACTTGTCCTCTAATCCGCTGCTCTACGGTGAGCTGCTTCTTATGGGACCCACAGCTCTCCCCAGGTGAAATGTGCACTTGACCTCTAATCGCCTGGTCTACAGTAAGCTGCTTCTTATGGAATCCACAGCTCTCCCCAGGTGAAATGTGCACTTCTCCTCTAATCCCCTGCTCTACAGTGAGCTGCTCCTTATTGGATCTACTGCTCTCCCCAGGTGAAATGTGCACTTGTCCTCTAATCCCCTGGTCTACAGTGAGCTGCTCCTTGTGGGATCCACTGCCCTCCCCTGGTGAAATGTGCACTTATCCTCTAATCCCCTGGTCTACAGTGAGCTGCTCCTTGTGAGATCCACCGTCCTCCCCGATGAAATGTGCACTTGTCCTGTAATCCCCTGGTCTACAGTGAGCTGCTCCTTATGGGATCCACTGCCCTCCCCAGGTGAAATGTGCACTTGTCCTCTAGTCCACTGGTCTACAATGAGCTGCTCCATGTGGGATCCACAGCCCTCCGCAGGTGAAATGTGCACTTCTCCTCTAATCCAGTGGTCTACAGTGAGCTGCTCCTTATGGGATCCACAGCTCTCCCCAGGTGAAATGTGCACTTGTCCTCTAATCCCCTGCTCTACGGTGAGCTGCTTCTTATGGGACCCACAGTTCTCCCCAGGTGAAATGTGCACTTGTCCTCTAATCGCCTGGTCTACAGTGAGCTGCTTCTTATGGAATCCACAGCTCTCCCCAGGTGAAATGTGCACTTGTCCTCTAATCCCCTGCTCTACAGTGAGCTGCTCCTTATTGGATCTACTGCTCTCCCCAGGTGAAATGTGCACTTGTCCTCTAATCCCCTGGTCTACAGTGAGCTGCTCCTTGTGGGATCCACTGCCCTCCCCTGGTGAAATGTGCACTTATCCTCTAATCCCCTGGTCTACAGTGAGCTGCTCCTTGTGAGATCCACCGTCCTCGACAGATGAAATGTGCACTTGTCCTCTAATCCCCTGGTCTACAGTGAGCTGCTCCTTATGGGATCCACTGCCCTCCCCAGGTGAAATGTGCACTTGTCCTCTAATCCCCTGGTCTACAGTGAGCTGCTTCTTATGGGATCCACAGCTCTTCCCAGGTGAAATGTGCACTTGTCCTCTAATCCCCTGGTCTACAGTGAGCTGCTCCTTGTGGGATCCACTGCCCTCCCCTGGTGAAATGTGCACTTATCCTCTAATCCCCTGGTCTACAGTGAGCTGCTCCTTGTGAGATCCACCGTCCTCCCCAGATGAAATGTGCACTTGTCCTCTAATACCCTGGACTACAGTGAGCTGCTCCTTATGGGATCCATTGCCCTCCCCAGGTGAAATGTGCACTTGTCCTCTAATCCCCTGGTCTACGGTGAGCTGCTCCTTATGGGATCCACAGCTCTTCCCTGGTGAAATGTGCACTTGTCCTCTAATCCCCTGGTCTACGGTGAGCTGCTTCTTATGGGATCCACAGCTCTCCCCAGGTGAAATGTGCACTTGTCCTCTAATCCCCTGGTCTACAGTGAGCTGCTTCTTATGGAATCCACAGCTCTCCCCAGGTGAAATGTGCACTTGTCCTCTAATCCCCTGCTCTACAGTGAGCTGCTCCTTATTGGATCCACTGCTCTCCCCAGGTGAAATGTGCACTTGTCCTCTAATCCTCTGGTCTACAGTAAACTGCTTCTTATGGGATCCACAGCTCTCCCCAGGTGAAATGTGCACTTGTCCTCTAATCCCCTGGTCTACAGTGAGCTACTCCTTGTGGGATCCACAGCACTCCCCAGGTGAAATGTGCACTTGTCTACCAATCCCCTGGTTTACAGTGAGCACTCCTTATTGGATCCACAGCTCTCCCCAGGTGAAAGGTGCACTTGTCCTCTAATCCCCTGGTCTACAGTGAGCTGCTTCTTATAGGATCCACTGCCCTCCCCAGATGAAATGTGCCCTTCTCCTCTAATCCACTGGTCTACAGTGAGCTGCTCCTTGTGGGATCCACAGCCCTTCCCAGGTGAAATGTGCACTTGTCCTCTAATCCCCTGGTCTACAGTGAGCTGCTCCTTGTGGGATCCACAGCCCTCCCCAGGTGAAATGTGCACTTGTCCACCAATCCCCTGGTCTACAGTGAGCTGCTTCTTGAGGGATCCACTGCCCTCCCTAGGTGAAATGTGCACTTGTCCTCTAATCCCCTGGTCTACAGTAAACTGCTTCTTATGGTATCCACAGCTCTCCCCAGGTGAAATGTGCACTTGTCCTCTAATCCCCTGGTCTACAGTGAGCAGCTTCTTATGGGATCCACAGCTCTCCCCAAGTGAAATGTGCACTTGTCCTCTAATCCCCTGGTCTACAGTAAACGGCTTCTTATGGGATCCGCAGCTCTCCACAGGTGAAATGTGCACTTGTCCTCTAATCCCTTGGTCTACAGTGAGCTGCTCCTTGTGTGATCCACAGCTCTCCCCAGGTGAAATGTGCACTTGTCCTCTAATCTCCTGGTCTACAGTGAGCTGCTCCTTGTGTGATCTACAGCCCTCCCCAGGTGAAATGTGCACTTGTCCTCTAATCCCCTGGTCTACAGTAGGCTGCTTCTTATGGGATCCACAGCCCTCCCCAGGTGAAATGTGCACTTGTCCACCAATTCCCTGGGTTGTAGATGCTGTAACTGCGTATAATTGACTCGTCTGCTGGAAATAAGTTGCTGCAGCTGAGGTGAGCACAGTGGACAGAGGTGCTGATTGGTAGCTGCACCTTACAAGCCTACTGGCCATTAGTATGAACGTACTCACATGCTTCACATAGTCATAGTTGTTAGAACTTCTGAAAAAAAAATGTGTTTTAAGGTTACTGTTGCTTTAAATTTAGTGTGGTCGGCTTAAACCGCTTACAAATTACTTCCGAGCTAAGCACAGTATGTTTTATCTCACCTGCGCCAAATTTCTGTCGGTTACCTTCAGGTTTTAGCTTAAAGCGCTCACCGGTATGCCAGACGCGCTAAGGTTCTCTGGTTTTAGAGTGCCATTTCTGTATTATACTCATTTGCTGTGTTGCTGTAACATTCTCAGTGTGTAGGAAGGTTCTCAGGACCAGTAGAGTTGGTAAGGCACTGTGATCATCAGAGGGGAGCTTTAAATGTGTGGTACACATTTTATTTAACCCTTTAAGTGATGTGTTATATGCTATGTAAGCTTCTACTGTTTTTTCAGTGCTTATGGTTTAACTTCTAAGGGTTAATCAGTGATACAATGTGCCTCTTTCTCCTGTTCGGTGTTTACTATTTGTGTGCTGTATACTGCCTATTTGCTTCTGTTTATCTAATTCCATACTGATACCATGGGGCATATCTATCAAGCTCCAAATGGAGCTTGATGCCCATGTTTCTGGCGAGTCTGCAGGCTCGCCAGAAACAGCAGTTATGAAGCAGCGGTCTAAAGACCGCTGCTCCATAACCTGTCTGTCTGCTCTGAGCAGGTGGACAGACATCGCCGCAATTCAACCCGATCGAGGACTATCGGGTTGATTGAAACCTCCCTGCTGGTGGCCGATTGGCCGTGAGTCAGCAGGGGTCGGCGTTGCACCAGCAGATCTTGTGAGCTGCTGGTGCAATGTTAAATGCAGAGAGCCTATTGCTCTCCGCATTTAGCGAGGTCTTGCTGACCTGATCCGCACTGTCGGATCAGGTCCGCAAGACCTTTGATAAATAGAGGCCTATGTAGCAAACTGGTGCAGTTCAGACCTTTGGTCCATCAGCTGATCATCTAGAAGGGAGACCACCCTCTGTTACTTCTAGTTTGTGTTTGCTTTGTAAGGATTCTCAGGTGTGTCCCCTGCTCAGCTCTGTACCTCATGTGCTGAGTCTATTGCTAATCCTAAACAGGGTTTTTCTGTGCTTTAGAGTGTGCAAGAGTTTATACCTTATCAAAGTTGCTCAATGAGAGATAGTTTGAACTTTCTCCAAAACTTAAAGGGACAGTCAAGTCAAAATTAAACTTTCCAGTTTATTTTTATCTTCACATTTGATTTGTTTACTTGGTATTCTTTGTTGAAAGCTAAACCTTGGTAGGCTTGTATGCTAATTTATAAGACCTTAAAGGCCGCCTCTTATCTCAGTGCATTTTGACAGTTTTTCACAGTTAGATACTGCTAGTTCATGTGTGCCATATAGATAACATTGTGCTCACTCCTGTAAAGTTATTTATGAGTTAGCACTGACTGGCTAAAATGCAAGTCTGTCACAAGAACTGAGATAAGGCAGCAGTCTGCAGAGACTTAGACACAAGGTAATCACAGAGGTAAAAAGTATATCATATAATCGTGTTGGTTATGCAAAACAGGGAAAAGGGTAATAAAGGGATTATCTTTCTTTTAAACAATATCAAGTTTGGAGTAGACTGCTATTGAGGTTTTCAACTTGTTTACCTCCAGCTATTATGGACAGGCGCTTGCAAGGATTTGAAGGTCCTTCTTTGTTCTTTATCTGTTCAGGTAGAATTGGGCACTCTAGGTTACCCAGGGCTGTTTCTGACTCTTTTTTTTTGAGGATAGTTTCTAAAGGGGAATATTCCCACATGTGATGGCTTGTGGACTCTCACCATCATCCTGTCCTGTCTCTTGTGCAGGTTATGTGCAGATGTGCTGTGTATTGTTTGTACTATTCATGTCATGTCTCTTGTGTAGGTTATGTGCAGATGTGCTGTGTATTGTTTGTACTATTCATGTCCTGTCTTCTTGTGCAGGTTATGTGCAGATGTGCTGTGTTTTGTTTGTACTATTCATGTCATGTCTCTTGTGTAGGTTATGTGCAGATGTGCTGTGTATTGTTTGTACTATTCATGTCCTGTCTCTTCTGCAGGTTATGTGCAGATGTGCTGTGCTGTGTATTGTTTGTACTATTCATGTCATGTCTCTTGTGTAGGTTATGTGCAGATGTGCTGTGTATTGTTTGTACTATTCATGTCCTGTCTTCTTGTGCAGGTTATGTGCAGATGTGCTGTGTATTGTTTGTACTATTCATGTCCTGTCTTCTTGTGCAGGTTATGTGCAGATGTGCTGTGTATTGTTTGTACTATTCATGTCCTGTCTCTTGTGCAGGTTATGTGCAGATGTGCTGTGTATTGTTTGTACTATTCATGTCCTGTCTCTTGTGCAGGTTATGTTCAGATGTGCTGTGCTGTGTATTGTTTGTACTATTCATGTCCTGTCTCTTGTGTAGGTTATGTGCAGATGTGCTGTGTATTGTTTGTACTATTCATGTCCTGTCTCTTGTGCAGGTTACGTGCAGATGTGCTGTGCTGTGTATTGTTTGTACTATTCATGTCCTGTCTCTTGTGCAGGTTATGTGCAGATGTGCTGTGTATTGTTTGTGCTATTCATGTCCTGTCTCTTGTGCAGGTTACGTGCAGATGTGCTGTGCTGTGTATTGTTTGTACTATTCATGTCCTGTCTCTTGTGCAGGTAATGTGCATATGTGCTGTGTAATGTTTGTACTATTCATGTCCTGTCTTCCTGTGCAGGTTATGTGCATATGTGTGGTGTATTGTTTGTACTATTCATGTCCTGTCTCTTGTGCACGTTATGTGCAGATGTGCTCTGTATTGTTTGTACTATTCATGTCCTGTCTTCTTGTGCAGGTGATGTGCTGTGTATTGTTTGTACTATTCATGTCCTGTCTCTTGTGCAGGTTATGTGCAGATGTGCTGTGTATTGTTTGTACTATTCATGTCCTGTCTCTTGTGCAGGTTATGTGCAGATGTGCTGTGTATTGTTTGTACTATTCATGTCATGTCTCTTGTATAGGTTATGTGCAGATGTGCTGTGCATTGTTTGTACAATTCATGTCCTGTCTCTTGTGCAGGTTATGTGCAGATATGCTGTGTTGTGTATTGTTTGTATTATTCATGTCCTGTCTCTTGTGCAGGTTATGTGCAGATGTGCTGTGTGTTGTTTGTACTATTCATGTCCTGTCTCTTGTGCAGGTTATGTGCAGATGTGCTGTGTATTGTTTGTACTATTCATGTCCTATCTCTTGTGCAGGTTATGTGCAAATGTGCTGTGCATTGTTTGTACAATTCATGTCCTGTCTCTGGTGCAGGTTATGTGCAGATGTGCTGTGCTGTGCATTGTTTGTATTATTCATGTCCTGTCTATTGTGCAGGTTATGTGCAGATGTGCTGTGTGTTGTTTGTACTATTCATGTCCTGTCTCTTTTGCAGGTTATGTGCAGATGTGCTGTGTATTGTTTGTACTATTCATGTCCTGTCTTCTTGTTCAGGTTATGTGCAGATGTGCTCTATATTGTTTGTACTATTCATGTCCTGTCTCTTGTGCAGGTTATGTGCAGATGTGCTGAGTATTGTTTGTACTATTCATGTCCTGTCTTCTTGTGCAGGTTATGTGCAGATGTACTCTGTATTGTTTGTACTATTCATGTCCTGTCTCTTGTGCAGGTTATGTTGAGATGTGCTGTGCTGTGTATTGTTTGTACTATTCATGTCCTGTCTCTTGCGCAGGTTATGTGCAGATGTGCTGTGTATTGTTTGTACTATTCATGTCCTGTCTCTTGTGCAGGTTATGTGCAGATGTGCTCTGTATTGTTTGTACTATTCATGTCCTGTCTTCTTGTGCAGGTTATGTGCAGATATGCTGGGTATTGTTTGTACTATTCATGTCCTGCCTCTTGTGCAGGTTATGTGCAGATGTGCTGTGTGTTGTGTATTGTTTGTACTATTCATGTCATGTCTTTTGTGCAGGTTATGTGCAAATGTGCTGTGTGTTGTGTATTGTTTGTACTATTCATGTCATGCCTCTTGTGCAGGTTATGTGCAGATGTGCTGTGTGTTGTGTATTGTTTGTACTATCCATGTCCTGTCTCTTGGGCAGGTTATGTGCAGATGTGTTGTATATTGTTTGTACTATTCATGTCCTGTCTCTTGCGCAGGTTATGTGCAGATGTGCTGTGTATTGTTTGTACTATTCATGTCCTTTCTTCTTGTGCAGGTTATGTGCAGATGTGCTCTGTATTGTTTGTACTATTCATCTCCATTTCTTCTTGTGCAGGTTATGTGCAGATGTGCTCTGTATTGTTTGTACTATTCAGCAGGGGTCGGCGTTGCACCAGCAGATCTTGTGAGCTGCTGGTGCAATGTTAAATGCAGAGAGCCTATTGCTCTCCGCATTTAGCGAGGTCTTGCTGACCTGATCCGCACTGTCGGATCAGGTCCGCAAGACCTTTGATAAATAGAGGCCTATGTAGCAAACTGGTGCAGTTCAGACCTTTGGTCCATCAGCTGATCATCTAGAAGGGAGACCACCCTCTGTTACTTCTAGTTTGTGTTTGCTTTGTAAGGATTCTCAGGTGTGTCCCCTGCTCAGCTCTGTACCTCATGTGCTGAGTCTATTGCTAATCCTAAACAGGGTTTTTCTGTGCTTTAGAGTGTGCAAGAGTTTATACCTTATCAAAGTTGCTCAATGAGAGATAGTTTGAACTTTCTCCAAAACTTAAAGGGACAGTCAAGTCAAAATTAAACTTTCCAGTTTATTTTTATCTTCACATTTGATTTGTTTACTTGGTATTCTTTGTTGAAAGCTAAACCTTGGTAGGCTTGTATGCTAATTTATAAGACCTTAAAGGCCGCCTCTTATCTCAGTGCATTTTGACAGTTTTTCACAGTTAGATACTGCTAGTTCATGTGTGCCATATAGATAACATTGTGCTCACTCCTGTAAAGTTATTTATGAGTTAGCACTGACTGGCTAAAATGCAAGTCTGTCACAAGAACTGAGATAAGGCAGCAGTCTGCAGAGACTTAGACACAAGGTAATCACAGAGGTAAAAAGTATATCATATAATCGTGTTGGTTATGCAAAACAGGGAAAAGGGTAATAAAGGGATTATCTTTCTTTTAAACAATATCAAGTTTGGAGTAGACTGCTATTGAGGTTTTCAACTTGTTTACCTCCAGCTATTATGGACAGGCGCTTGCAAGGATTTGAAGGTCCTTCTTTGTTCTTTATCTGTTCAGGTAGAATTGGGCACTCTAGGTTACCCAGGGCTGTTTCTGACTCTTTTTTTTTGAGGATAGTTTCTAAAGGGGAATATTCCCACATGTGATGGCTTGTGGACTCTCACCATCATCCTGTCCTGTCTCTTGTGCAGGTTATGTGCAGATGTGCTGTGTATTGTTTGTACTATTCATGTCATGTCTCTTGTGTAGGTTATGTGCAGATGTGCTGTGTATTGTTTGTACTATTCATGTCCTGTCTTCTTGTGCAGGTTATGTGCAGATGTGCTGTGTTTTGTTTGTACTATTCATGTCATGTCTCTTGTGTAGGTTATGTGCAGATGTGCTGTGTATTGTTTGTACTATTCATGTCCTGTCTCTTCTGCAGGTTATGTGCAGATGTGCTGTGCTGTGTATTGTTTGTACTATTCATGTCATGTCTCTTGTGCAGGTTATGTGCAGATGTGCTGTGTATTGTTTGTACTATTCATGTCCTGTCTCTTGTGCAGGTTATGTGCAGATGTGCTGTGCTGTGTATTGTTTGTACTATTCATGTCCTGTCTCTTGTGTAGGTTATGTGCAGATGTGCTGTGTATTGTTTGTACTATTCATGTCCTGTCTCTTGTGCAGGTTACGTGCAGATGTGCTGTGCTGTGTATTGTTTGTACTATTCATGTCCTGTCTCTTGTGCAGGTTATGTGCAGATGTGCTGTGTATTGTTTGTGCTATTCATGTCCTGTCTCTTGTGCAGGTTACGTGCAGATGTGCTGTGCTGTGTATTGTTTGTACTATTCATGTCCTGTCTCTTGTGCAGGTAATGTGCATATGTGCTGTGTAATGTTTGTACTATTCATGTCCTGTCTTCCTGTGCAGGTTATGTGCATATGTGTTGTGTATTGTTTGTACTATTCATGTCCTGTCTCTTGTGCACGTTATGTGCAGATGTGCTCTGTATTGTTTGTACTATTCATGTCCTGTCTTCTTGTGCAGGTGATGTGCTGTGTATTGTTTGTACTATTCATGTCCTGTCTCTTGTGCAGGTTATGTGCAGATGTGATGTGTATTGTTTGTACTATTCATGTCCTGTCTCTTGTGCAGGTTATGTGCAGATGTGCTCTGTATTGTTTGTACTATTCATGTCCTGTCTCTTGTGCAGGTTATGTGCAGATGTGCTGAGAATTGTTTGTACTATTCATGTCCTGTCTCTTGTGCAGGTTATGTGCAAATGTGCTGTGCTGTGTATTGTTTGTACTATTCATGTCCTGTCTCTTGTGCAGGTTATGTGCAGATGTGCTGTGTATTGTTTGTACTATTCATGTCATGTCTCTTGTATAGGTTATGTGCAGATGTGCTGTGCATTGTTTGTACAATTCATGTCCTGTCTCTTGTGCAGGTTATGTGCAGATATGCTGTGTTGTGTATTGTTTGTATTATTCATGTCCTGTCTCTTGTGCAGGTTATGTGCAGATGTGCTGTGTGTTGTTTGTACTATTCATGTCCTGTCTCTTGTGCAGGTTATGTGCAGATGTGCTGTGTATTGTTTGTACTATTCATGTCCTATCTCTTGTGCAGGTTATGTGCAAATGTGCTGTGCATTGTTTGTACAATTCATGTCCTGTCTCTGGTGCAGGTTATGTGCAGATGTGCTGTGCTGTGCATTGTTTGTATTATTCATGTCCTGTCTATTGTGCAGGTTATGTGCAGATGTGCTGTGTGTTGTTTGTACTATTCATGTCCTGTCTCTTTTGCAGGTTATGTGCAGATGTGCTGTGTATTGTTTGTACTATTCATGTCCTGTCTTCTTGTTCAGGTTATGTGCAGATGTGCTCTATATTGTTTGTACTATTCATGTCCTGTCTCTTGTGCAGGTTATGTGCAGATGTGCTGAGTATTGTTTGTACTATTCATGTCCTGTCTTCTTGTGCAGGTTATGTGCAGATGTACTCTGTATTGTTTGTACTATTCATGTCCTGTCTCTTGTGCAGGTTATGTTGAGATGTGCTGTGTATTGTTTGTACTATTCATGTCCTGTCTCTTGCGCAGGTTATGTGCAGATGTGCTGTGTATTGTTTGTACTATTCATGTCCTGTCTCTTGTGCAGGTTATGTGCAGATGTGCTCTGTATTGTTTGTACTATTCATGTCCTGTCTTCTTGTGCAGGTTATGTGCAGATATGCTGGGTATTGTTTGTACTATTCATGTCCTGCCTCTTGTGCAGGTTATGTGCAGATGTGCTGTGTGTTGTGTATTGTTTGTACTATTCATGTCATGTCTTTTGTGCAGGTTATGTGCAAATGTGCTGTGTGTTGTGTATTGTTTGTACTATTCATGTCATGCCTCTTGTGCAGGTTATGTGCAGATGTGCTGTGTGTTGTGTATTGTTTGTACTATCCATGTCCTGTCTCTTGGGCAGGTTATGTGCAGATGTGTTGTATATTGTTTGTACTATTCATGTCCTGTCTCTTGCGCAGGTTATGTGCAGATGTGCTGTGTATTGTTTGTACTATTCATGTCCTTTCTTCTTGTGCAGGTTATGTGCAGATGTGCTCTGTATTGTTTGTACTATTCATGTCCATTTCTTCTTGTGCAGGTTATGTGCAGATGTGCTCTGTATTGTTTGTACTATTCATGCCCTGTCTCTTGTGCATGTTATGTGCAGATGTGCTGTGCTGTGTATTGTTTGTACTATTCATGTCATGTCTCTTGTGTAGGTTATGTGCAGATGTGCTGTGTATTGTTTGTACTATTCATGTCATGTCTCTTGTGTAGGTTATGTGCAGATGTGCTGTGTATTGTTTGTACTATTCATGTCCTGTCTTCTTGTGCAGGTTATGTGCAGATGTGCTGTGTTTTGTTTGTACTATTCATGTCATGTCTCTTGTGTAGGTTATGTGCAGATGTGCTGTGTATTGTTTGTACTATTCATGTCCTGTCTCTTGAGCAGGTTATGTGCAGATGTGCTGTGTATTGTTTGTACTATTCATGTCCTGTCTCTTGTGCAGGTTATGTGCAGATGTGCTGTGTATTGTTTGTACTATTCATGTCCTGTCTCTTCTGCAGGTTATGTGCAGATGTGCTGTGTATTGTTTGTACTATTCATGTCCTGTCTTCTTGTTCAGGTTATGTGCAGATGTGCTCTATATTGTTTGTACTATTCATGTCCTGTCTCTTGTGCAGGTTATGTGCAGATGTGCTGAGTATTGTTTGTACTATTCATGTCCTGTCTTCTTGTGCAGGTTATGTGCAGATGTACTCTGTATTGTTTGTACTATTCATGTCCTGTCTCTTGTGCAGGTTATGTTGAGATGTGCTGTGTATTGTTTGTACTATTCATGTCCTGTCTCTTGCGCAGGTTATGTGCAGATGTGCTGTGTATTGTTTGTACTATTCATGTCCTGTCTCTTGTGCAGGTTATGTGCAGATGTGCTCTGTATTGTTTGTACTATTCATGTCCTGTCTTCTTGTGCAGGTTATGTGCAGATATGCTGGGTATTGTTTGTACTATTCATGTCCTGCCTCTTGTGCAGGTTATGTGCAGATGTGCTGTGTGTTGTGTATTGTTTGTACTATTCATGTCATGTCTTTTGTGCAGGTTATGTGCAAATGTGCTGTGTGTTGTGTATTGTTTGTACTATTCATGTCATGCCTCTTGTGCAGGTTATGTGCAGATGTGCTGTGTGTTGTGTATTGTTTGTACTATCCATGTCCTGTCTCTTGGGCAGGTTATGTGCAGATGTGTTGTGTATTGTTTGTACTATTCATGTCCTGTCTCTTGCGCAGGTTATGTGCAGATGTGCTGTGTATTGTTTGTACTATTCATGTCCTTTCTTCTTGTGCAGGTTATGTGCAGATGTGCTCTGTATTGTTTGTACTATTCATGTCCATTTCTTCTTGTGCAGGTTATGTGCAGATGTGCTCTGTATTGTTTGTACTATTCATGCCCTGTCTCTTGTGCATGTTATGTGCAGATGTGCTGTGCTGTGTATTGTTTGTACTATTCATGTCATGTCTCTTGTGTAGGTTATGTGCAGATGTGCTGTGTATTGTTTGTACTATTCATGTCATGTCTCTTGTGTCAGGTTATGTGCAGATGTGCTGTGTATTGTTTGTACTATTCATGTCCTGGTCTCTTGTGCAGGTTATGTGCAGATTTGCGTGTGTGTATTGTTTGTACTATTCATGTCCTGTCTCTTGTGCAGGTTATGTGCAGATGTGCTGTGTATTGTTTGTACTATTCATGTCCTGTCTCTTGTGCAGGTTATGTGCAGATGTGCTGTGTTTGTTTGTACTATCATGTCCTGTCTCTTGTGCAGGTTATGTGCAGATGTGCTGCTGTATTGTTTGTACTATTCATGTCCTGTCTCTTGTGCAGGTTATGTGCAGATGTGCTGTGTATTGTTTGTACTATTCATGTCCTGTCTCTTTTGCAGGTTACTGTGCAGATGTGCTCGAGTATTGTTTGTACTATTCATGTCCTGTCTTCTTGTGCAGGTTATGTGCAGATGTGCTCTATATTGTTTGTACTATTCATGTCCTGTCTCTTGTGCAGGTTATGTGCAGATGTGCTGAGTATTGTTTGTACTATTCATGTCCTGTCTTCTTGTGCAGGTTATGTGCAGATGTACTCTGTATTGTTTGTACTATTCATGTCCTGTCTCTTGTGCAGGTTATGTTGAGATGTGCTGTGCTGTGTATTGTTTGTACTATTCATGTCCTGTCTCTTGCGCAGGTTATGTGCAGATGTGCTGTGTATTGTTTGTACTATTCATGTCCTGTCTCTTGTGCAGGTTATGTGCAGATGTGCTCTGTATTGTTTGTACTATTCATGTCCTGTCTTCTTGTGCAGGTTATGTGCAGATATGCTGTGTATTGTTTGTACTATTCATGTCCTGTCTCTTGTGCAGGTTATGTGCAGATGTGCTGTGTGTTGTGTATTGTTTGTACTATTCATGTCATGTCTTTTGTGCAGGTTATGTGCAAATGTGCTGTGTGTTGTGTATTGTTTGTACTATTCATGTCATGCCTCTTGTGCAGGTTATGTGCAGATGTGCTGTGTGTTGTGTATTGTTTGTACTATCCATGTCCTGTCTCTTGGGCAGGTTATGTGCAGATGTGTTGTGTATTGTTTGTACTATTCATGTCCTGTCTCTTGCGCAGGTTATGTGCAGATGTGCTGTGTATTGTTTGTACTATTCATGTCCTTTCTTCTTGTGCAGGTTATGTGCAGATGTGCTCTGTATTGTTTGTACTATTCATGTCCATTTCTTCTTGTGCAGGTTATGTGCAGATGTGCTCTGTATTGTTTGTACTATTCATGCCCTGTCTCTTGTGCATGTTATGTGCAGATGTGCTGTGCTGTGTATTGTTTGTACTATTCATGTCATGTCTCTTGTGTAGGTTATGTGCAGATGTGCTGTGTATTGTTTGTACTATTCATGTCATGTCTCTTGTGTAGGTTATGTGCAGATGTGCTGTGTATTGTTTGTACTATTCATGTCCTGTCTTCTTGTGCAGGTTATGTGCAGATGTGCTGTGTATTGTTTGTACTATTCATGTCCTGTCTCTTGTGCAGGTTATGTGCAGATGTGCTGTGTATTGTTTGTACTATTCATGTCCTGTCTCTTGTGCAGGTTATGTGCAGATGTGCTGTGCTGTGTATTGTTTGTACTATTCATGTCCTGTCTCTTGTGTAGGTTATGTGCAGATGTGCTGTGTATTGTTTGTACTATTCATGTCCTGTCTCTTGTGCAGGTTACGTGCAGATGTGCTGTGCTGTGTATTGTTTGTACTATTCATGTCCTGTCTCTTGTGCAGGTTATGTGCAGATGTGCTGTGTATTGTTTGTGCTATTCATGTCCTGTCTCTTGTGCAGGTTACGTGCAGATGTGCTGTGCTGTGTATTGTTTGTACTATTCATGTCCTGTCTCTTGTGCAGGTAATGTGCATATGTGCTGTGTAATGTTTGTACTATTCATGTCCTGTCTTCCTGTGCAGGTTATGTGCATATGTGTTGTGTATTGTTTGTACTATTCATGTCCTGTCTCTTGTGCACGTTATGTGCAGATGTGCTCTGTATTGTTTGTACTATTCATGTCCTGTCTTCTTGTGCAGGTGATGTGCTGTGTATTGTTTGTACTATTCATGTCCTGTCTCTTGTGCAGGTTATGTGCAGATGTGATGCGTATTGTTTGTACTATTCATGTCCTGTCTCTTGTGCAGGTTATGTGCAGATGTGCTCTGTATTGTTTGTACTATTCATGTCCTGTCTCTTGTGCAGGTTATGTGCAGATGTGCTGAGAATTGTTTGTACTATTCATGTCCTGTCTCTTGTGCAGGTTATGTGCAAATGTGCTGTGCTGTGTATTGTTTGTACTATTCATGTCCTGTCTCTTGTGCAGGTTATGTGCAGATGTGCTGTGTATTGTTTGTACTATTCATGTCATGTCTCTTGTATAGGTTATGTGCAGATGTGCTGTGCATTGTTTGTACAATTCATGTCCTGTCTCTTGTGCAGGTTATGTGCAGATATGCTGTGTTGTGTATTGTTTGTATTATTCATGTCCTGTCTCTTGTGCAGGTTATGTGCAGATGTGCTGTGTGTTGTTTGTACTATTCATGTCCTATCTCTTGTGCAGGTTATGTGCAAATGTGCTGTGCATTGTTTGTACAATTCATGTCCTGTCTCTGGTGCAGGTTATGTGCAGATGTGCTGTGCTGTGCATTGTTTGTATTATTCATGTCCTGTCTATTGTGCAGGTTATGTGCAGATGTGCTGTGTGTTGTTTGTACTATTCATGTCCTGTCTCTTTTGCAGGTTATGTGCAGATGTGCTGTGTATTGTTTGTACTATTCATGTCCTGTCTTCTTGTTCAGGTTATGTGCAGATGTGCTCTATATTGTTTGTACTATTCATGTCCTGTCTCTTGTGCAGGTTATGTGCAGATGTGCTGAGTATTGTTTGTACTATTCATGTCCTGTCTTCTTGTGCAGGTTATGTGCAGATGTGCTCTGTATTGTTTGTACTATTCATGTCCTGTCTCTTGTGCAGGTTATGTTGAGATGTGCTGTGCTGTGTATTGTTTGTACTATTCATGTCCTGTCTCTTGCGCAGGTTATGTGCAGATGTGCTGTGTATTGTTTGTACTATTCATGTCCTGTCTCTTGTGCAGGTTATGTGCAGATGTGCTCTGTATTGTTTGTACTATTCATGTCCTGTCTTCTTGTGCAGGTTATGTGCAGATATGCTGGGTATTGTTTGTACTATTCATGTCCTGCCTCTTGTGCAGGTTATGTGCAGATGTGCTGTGTGTTGTGTATTGTTTGTACTATTCATGTCATGTCTTTTGTGCAGGTTATGTGCAAATGTGCTGTGTGTTGTGTATTGTTTGTACTATTCATGTCATGCCTCTTGTGCAGGTTATGTGCAGATGTGCTGTGTGTTGTGTATTGTTTGTACTATCCATGTCCTGTCTCTTGGGCAGGTTATGTGCAGATGTGTTGTATATTGTTTGTACTATTCATGTCCTGTCTCTTGCGCAGGTTATGTGCAGATGTGCTGTGTATTGTTTGTACTATTCATGTCCTTTCTTCTTGTGCAGGTTATGTGCAGATGTGCTCTGTATTGTTTGTACTATTCATGTCCATTTCTTCTTGTGCAGGTTATGTGCAGATGTGCTCTGTATTGTTTGTACTATTCATGCCCTGTCTCTTGTGCATGTTATGTGCAGATGTGTTGTGTATTGTTTGTACTATTCATTTCCTGTCTTTTGTGCAGGTTATGAGCAGATGTGTTGTGTATTGTTTGCACTATTCATTTCCTGTCTCTTGTGCAGGTTATGTGCAGATGTGTTGTGTATTGTTTGTACTATTCATGTCCTGTCTCTTGTGCAGGTTATGTGCAGATGTGCTGTGTATTGTTTGTACTATTCATGTCCTGTCTCTTGTGCAGGTTATGTGCAGATGTGCTGTGCTGTGTATTGTTTGTACTATTCATGTCCTGTCTCTTGTGTAGGTTATGTGCAGATGTGCTGTGTATAGTTTGTACTATTCATGTCCTGTCTCTTGTGCAGGTTACGTGCAGATGTGCTGTGCTGTGTATTGTTTGTACTATTCATGTCCTGTCTCTTGTGCAGGTTATGTGCAGATGTTCTGTGTATTGTTTGTGCTATTCATGTCCTGTCTCTTGTGCAGGTTACGTGCAGATGTGCTGTGATGTGTATTGTTTGTACTATTCATGTCCTGTCTCTTGTGCAGGTTATGTGCATATGTGCTGTGTAATGTTTGTACTATTCATGTCCTTTCTTCTTGTGCAGGTTATGTGCAGATGTGCTCTGTATTGTTTGTACTATTCATGTCCTGTCTTCTTGTGCAGGTTATGTGCAGATGTGCTCTGTATTGTTTGTACTATTCATGCCCTGTCTCTTGTGCATGTTATGTGCAGATGTGCTGTGCTGTGTATTGTTTGTACTATTCATGTCCTGTCTCTTGTGCAGGTTATGTGCAGATGTGTTGTGTATTGTTTGTACTATTCATTTCCTGTCTCTTGTGCAGGTTATGTGCAGATGTGCTGTGCTGTGTATTGTTTGTACTATTCATGTCCTGTCTCTTGTGCAGGTTATGTGCAGATGTTCTGTGTATTGTTTGTGCTATTCATGTCCTGTCTCTTGTGCAGGTTACGTGCAGATGTGCTGTGATGTGTATTGTTTGTACTATTCATGTCCTGTCTCTTGTGCAGGTTATGTGCATATGTGCTGTGTAATGTTTGTACTATTCATGTCCTGTCTTCCTGTGCAGGTTATGTGCATATGTGTTGTGTATTGTTTGTACTATTCATGTCCTGTCTCTTGTGCACGTTATGTGCAGATGTGCTCTGTAT
Source organism: Bombina bombina (assembly GCF_027579735.1). Taxonomy (NCBI): domain Eukaryota; kingdom Metazoa; phylum Chordata; class Amphibia; order Anura; family Bombinatoridae; genus Bombina; species Bombina bombina. Next base: position 1,229 of record NW_026511166.1, on the reverse strand, counting down.
TGTTTGTACTATTCATGTCCTGTCTTCTTGTGCAGGTGATGTGCTGTGTATTGTTTGTACTATTCATGTCCTGTCTCTTGTGCAGGTTATGTGCAGATGTGATGTGTATTGTTTGTACTATCCATGTCCTGTCTCTTGTGCAGGTTATGTGCAGATGTGCTCTGTATTGTCTGTACTATTCATGTCCTGTCTCTTGTAAAGGTTATGTGCAGATGTGCTGAGTATTGTTTGTACTATTCATGTCCTGTCTCTTGTGCAGGTTATGTGCAGATGTGCTCTGTATTGTTTGTACTATTCATGTCCTATCTCTTGTGCAGGTTATGTGCAAATGTGCTGTGCATTGTTTGTACAATTCATGTCCTGTCTCTTGTGCAGGTTATGTGCAGATGTGCTGTGCTGTGTATTGTTTGTATTATTCATGTCCTGTCTCTTGTGCAGGTTATGTGCAGATGTGCTGTGTGTTGTTTGTACTATTCATGTCCTGTCTCTTGTGCAGGTTATGTGCAGATGTGCTGTGTATTGTTTGTACTATTCATTTCCTATCTCTTGTGCAGGTTGTGTGCAAATGTGCTGTGCATTGTTTGTACAATTCATGTCCTGTCTCTGGTGCAGGTTATGTGCAGATGTGCTGTGCTGTGTATTGTTTGTATTATTCATGTCCTGTCTCTTGTGCAGGTTATGTGCAGATGTGCTGTGTGTTGTTTGTACTATTCATGTCCTGTCTCTTGTGCAGGTTATGTGCAGATGTGCTCTGTATTGTTTGTACTATTCATGTCCTGTCTCTTGTGCAGGTTATGTGCAGATGTGCTGTGTATTGTTTGTACTATTCATGTCCTGTCTCTTGTGCAGGTTATGTGCAGATGTGCTGTGTATTGTCTGTACTATTCATGTCCTGTCTTCTTGTGCAGGTTATGTGCAGATGTGCTCTATATTGTTTGTACTATTCATGTCCTGTCTCTTGTGCAGGTTATGTGCAGATGTCTGAGTATTTTGTACTATTCATGTCCTGTCTCTTGTGCAGGTTATGTGCAGATGTGCTGAGTATTGTTTGTACTATTCATGTCCTGTCTTCTTGTGCAGGTTATGTGCAGATGTGCTCTGTATTGTTTGTACTATTCATGTCCTGTCTCTTGTGCAGGTTATGTTGAGATGTGTTGTGCTGTGTATTGTTTGTACTATTCATGTCCTGTCTCTTGCGCAGGTTATGTGCAGATGTGCTGTGTATTGTT